>NC_030423.2:14703902-14708902 GCF_001660625.3 Ictalurus punctatus | reverse complement strand
TAAATGGATTGTTCCCACATTATTGGCACTAATGACATAAGTATAGCTCCCTCTATTTCCATAATTCTCAACCTCTCAGGAAGACCTCATAAGAATGTTTTTTTTAATACAGAATACTGCCCGTCCACAATTCATTTTTAAATATGGACTTTATATAGTGCTCCTTTGATAATATATAGTCATTATCAGTGATGGAATCAATGTGAAATGCACACAGTGTGCTCAACTCATAGTGATGTCCTTTCCAAAACACTCCTTCTGGAAAATCATTATACACATTGAGAGAAAAATCTCTGACAGGGCATGTTTCAGAATGCTGTCAGGAGGAAAGCTGCAGACTCACTTCCACAGGGAGCTTTCTGTCAGAAATTCCCTCCCACATGCAGATCACCTAGCCTGCCCATGACAACAGCCAATGATAAAACCATGGCACATTTAATATCACTGTGATATTAATTTATTGACATTTTTGTATTTGGAAGACAGTTTTAGCAAAGTGATTTGCAAGATAGACTTTAATCCAAGAATATACAGTGCTTGTAGACAATGATATAAATTCAGATTGACCTTTACAGACCACATTTCAACAACTGCACGGCCCTGTAGGTTCATTCTGTACAACATCAAGAAAATCAGACCCTATCTCACTGAACAGGCTACACAACTACTACCAGCCTCTTGTCATATCAAAACTGGACTACTGCAATGCACTACTCTTGGGCCTCCCAGCCATTTCCCTCAAACCCCTTCAGATGATTCAGAATGCAGCAGCATTCCTCGTCTTCAACCAGCCCAAAAGGACCCTTGTCACACCCCTCTTCATCTCCCTCCACTGGCTTCCTGTAGCCGCCTGTATCAAATTCAAGGCCTTGATGCTCACGTATAAGACCTTGTCTGGAACAGCACACTCCTACCTCAACACTCTCCTGAAGGCTTATTTTCCCTAACGTAATCTGTGATCAATTAATGACCGATGCTTAGTAGTGCCTACTTAGTGTGGCTCAAGGTCCCTTTCCAGAACCTTCACACTAACTGTCCCTCAGTGGTGGAATGATCTTCCAACCTCAATCCGGACTGCAGAATCTGTCACTATCTTCAAAAAACAGCTAAAGACCCACCTCTTCCATGAGTACTTAACTAACCCCTAAAACGCCAACCCAACGTTATCCTTAAAACAACAACAACAACAACAACAAAAAAACCTACTCTGGCAGTTACACCTCTACTCTGCACACTTTGCTTTTCTAGAACTCAATGTAAAAATCTTGTATGGTAGCACTACTTGTATTTTTTCTGCTTGATATATCACTTTGCTTGTATTTCCTCGTTTGTAAGTCGCTTTGGATAAAAGCGTCTGCTAAATGAATAAATGTAAATGAAAATGCTGCTGAATTACATTTCCAATAATTAATAGTAGCAAGAGCAAAAATAACTGTAGGATGATCAGAAAGAGTAAATCAAAGAGTAAACTAAATATGAGAGTTGGGCTATGTACTAGTAAACCCTTCACATGCCTTCACCCTCTAATAAAAATAATGTCGTGAAAATAAAGTAACCACAGTTAAGATATGCTTACCTCAAAAGCTAACAACATGGCAAAAAAGAACACACCTAGAAACACACATAGTCAGAAGAAATAGAAATTTATTCCTGGGTCAATTTTCACTTGCTCTCAGAGGAGCTGAGTATTTAGGCATTTCTTAAAGATTGTCAGGGAATCCACAAAACAAACCAAGCTGCGCAATTCATTCCACTATTATGGAACCACCAGTTAACAGCATGGTTTTGGACTTCGACTCGGAAGCAGTAGTGTTATTGGGGCTGTTCTTCGATTATTCTGTAAGCAAACATTATGGACTTGGGGTTTGCAAACAACAACATGTATCCTGTAAAATAAGATGAAGAGTGGTGAAACATGTATTTTACTGGGATCTACACCTGTTAAATAGTACAAGTCTGGCCAGAGGAATGGTGCACAAGCCGGGAGCTGCCGATTTAGGAGTCCACTAGATTAATTCAATGTAGCTTTGTAAATGTAGCAATGTAAACTTTCCCAAATGTTAATGGTTACCCTGAAATTTTAACAACTCAACTGAGTATATCTTACATTCAAATATAATTTTAAAAGATAATGGCAGCTAACAGTTTAATAAACTAGTATGCTGTGACATTAAGTAAACTGCAGAAAAATTATTTTATTCTACTTTTGTAATATTAGCTCACATTGCTAACTTGCTATAATTGATCCACACAATTATATTGGGGGGGTTGGGGGTTCAATTCCCGTCTCTGCATTTTCTCTCCTTGCTTCAAGTGTTTCCTCTGGGTACTCCGGTTTCCTCCCCCAGTCCAAACACATGCATTGTAGGCTGACTGGCATCTCTAAATTGTCAATAGTGTGTGACTGTGCTCTATGATGGATTGACACTGTGATCCAGGATGTCCCCACCTTGTGCCTCGAGTCCCCTGGGATAGGCTCCAGGCCCCCCATGACCCAGTGTAGAATAAGTGTATATGTGTATATGTGTGTATGTATATATATATATATATATATATATATATATATATATATATATATATATATATATATACACACACACACACACACACATATACATATATATATATGTATATGTGTATATATATATATATATATATATATATACACACACATATATATATATATATACACACATATATATATGTATTTATATATATACACATATATATATATGTGTATATATATATATATATATATATATATATATATATATATGTATATATGTATGTGTGTGTGTGTGTGTATATATATATATATATATATACACACACACACACACACACATATATACATATATATATGTATATATATATATATATATATATATATATGTATATATGTATGTGTGTGTGTGTGTGTATATATATATATATACACACACACACACACATATATACATATATATATGTATATGTGTGTATATATATATATATATATATATATATATATATATATGTATATATGTATGTGTGTGTGTGTGTGTATATATATATATATATATACACACACACACACACACACACACATATATACATATATATATGTATATATATATATATATATACACACATATATATATATATATGTATATATGTATGTGTGTGTGTGTGTGTATATATATATATATACACACACACACACACACACACATATATATACATATATATATGTATATGTGTATATATATATATATATATATATATATATATATATATATATATATATATACACACACACACATATATACATATATATATGTATATGTGTATATATATATATATATATATATATATATATATATATATATATATATATATATATATACACATATACATATATATATGTATATATATGTGTGTGTGTGTGTGTGTGTGTATATATATATATATATATATACACATATATATGTATATATGTGTGTGTGTGTATATATATATATATGTCTATATATATATATATATATATTTTGTGGCGACAGGCTGGCGGCCGGCGCACAGGAAACAAAGATCGCTCCTCCTGCGACGGCGCTGAAGAGACAGTTCTACTTCAGCACCACCAATGATTTTGATGGCCAGAGAGCACGTGGCGGCGGGGCGGGGCCGCCGGCACACCCATGGCTCATGAATGGTGCACCGCGTGGAACATTCCACCATCCAGCAAGCGAGGGGAGAGTATAAAGGTCGATATTCCACTCGCAGACGAGAGAGTATCTCCGAGCATGTGTTCAAATCTCTGGCATGTTTTGGTGATTTTGCCGACACGTGCATTGTCTGCTAATCACTGTTGTGTGTTTTTTCTGGTTTCAGGCGACTCCGACGCGAGTGACGGCTCCACCCCCTTGGCTGTAACTGCAGACGGCTGAGACCCTCACCGCCCGATCGCACTACAACCCACACATACACACACACACACACGCACCCGCACTCCCCTCACCGACAGTCGTAAATAAAGATCCCTCCACACATAACACTGAAACGGCCTCCTGTGTGTCTGTGCTCTGCCCACCGCTGGCTAAATTCCCTACACTGGTGGAGGATGCGGGCATGGAAGCCTTGCCGCGCATCCTAGGCGCTTTGCTCTCCAGAGAAGCCAGCACCGCATACTACACCCTCTCTCCGGAAGACGCGGTGGACTACAGAGAGGTAAAGAAGGAGATTCTGGCATGGTATGGCTGAACTCCCTACCGAGCGGCAGCGGAGTTCCACCAGTGGAGCTACCGGCCGGGTGCCCAGCACCGTGTTCAGATGAACACCTCCCTGCGCCTCACCAAACGGTGGCTCCACCCTGACCAGTGCACCGCCACTGAGGTGGCAGAAAAGGTGGCCATGGACCGGTTCCTGACGGCTCTGCTACCCCCAGAGCACCAAGCCGTGGGAATACGTGCGCCCTGAACCCCCAAGGAGGGGGAACCCACAGTCCGGACCCGCCGAAACCAGCCCAGCGAAGAAAGGAGGCCCCAGCCCAGCCGGCCTACATGGCCCGGGGCAAGAAGAATGCCTCGGCCGAAGGTAAGTCACACACACACCCTAACCCACTCTCATATGTATTTCAACAGCTGAGTCGGCAGGGGAACTTCGGCCGGGAGCAGAAAGAGGATGACCGCCTGAAGCATTGCTGGGCCCAGGTGTGGCAGATTGACGGGGTCAACCAAAACCCAGAACACAGCCTATCCACCTCCTACTTTTTAATCAGGCGCAGAGGGGAAAACCCAGCGCAGAGGGGAAAATGTGGACCTCTTGGTAGTCCCCAAGACCCGAACTCAAACACTGTTGCACCTGACCCATACCCATCCGCTCGGGGCCCACCTGGGGCCAAAACACTGGGGAAAAACTGAAGGACCACTTAACCTGGCTGGGGATGGACGTGGAGGTCCGGGACTTTTGTCAGCGGTGCCCTCAGTGTCAGCGTACCGCCCCCAGGAAGCCCCCGCCGGTGCCCC
>NC_030423.2:14683902-14696402 GCF_001660625.3 Ictalurus punctatus | reverse complement strand
TGCAGCCACACAGCATCTTATTACTTCCCGTCACTTCTGTTCAGGATAAAAACACAGGAACATCCTATCAGTGAGACCCTCAGGAAAACGGAGCTTAAACCAAATGGGGTAGTAATGCTGTGTGCTTCACAGTTCTCAACAGAAAATTACATGAATAATAAATTATATGGATTGTGTGAGACTGGGCTTAATCAGTGAACCCTTAATTGTTGATGGCACAATAAGAATGAGATATGTGATTAGCAATTATGTAGACAAAACAGAACAGACAGGAAAATGCCACCTCAGAAAAAAATTGCCATTAGTGATTAACCATTTGAATTGTTTAAATTGATTAAATTTGCCTTGTAACATTAATGCTTTTCAACATGCAAAAAGATTGGGTTAAAATATTTTAATCTCTTTTTTTTATAAGCTTGTGCAGAGACCGTTCAAAGATAGCATAATGCAGGTGTACATTTTGCTAAAGGAAAACAACCTGGGTTGTTAGCTTAGCCCAACATTTTTGACTCAAAGGCCAAGAAAGAAGCGAAGAATAACAGAAACATACATCATTGTCAGTGCTCCAGGGTTTTGTGATTGATTACTCCAAGCACCAGAGATCCTAACTTGCAGCTTATTAATGTTCTGATTATGCCCACTAGTTATGTTGTTGAACTCTGGCTTACTTTATATTATTCAGATATCACCAAACAGACATTTCTTTGCCAAATAAATATTTTTTTTAAATATATGAATTCAGAGAGATTTTCAATTTTCAAATATTTCACCAACTTACCCTTAAATTAATGGTAATTATATAACTGCTTAAGGAAATTATTTATCTACAATTTTACAGCATTTCTTGATCATTAAAAAATGGTTAAAATAAGACTTGCACATTTATATGCATAAAATTTATTTAACAAAATGTCTGGGTTACGCATGTAACCCTGTTCCCTGAGAAGGGAACAAGACGTTGCGCTTAGCATAACACTATGGGAGCGCCCTTGCACGCGCGACCGGTATCCGAAGCTTGTGTAAAATCATGCCACTATTTATAGGCCTGCCATGATCAGGTGACGTGGCAATTTAGCGTGGCACCTGTGAACCACGCCATCAGCCTCTATTATCTGAATCGAAGACGCAGTTCACAGGCCTGCCCTGGTATGACAAAGCTACGCAACATCTTGTTCCCTTCTCAGGGAACAGGGTTACATGCATAACCCAGACATTCCCTTTAAGGGAACTTCGACGTTGCATTTAGCATAACACTATGGGAACGAGACTACCTACTTGGTCCCACCGAGGGTACGGCCTATTCAAAGAGACCCAAGCCTGTGGGTCACTGTAAGACACTCGAGCCCGGGGTGGAATGAGTATCCAGGCTGTAATAATGAATGAATGTGTGTGGCTTAGATCACCCTGCAGCAGCACACACATCCTGTAAGGATACCCCTTTGGACAAAGCCTTCGCGGAGGCAACCGCTCTAGTGGAATGAGCCCTTATGCCCAGAGGCGTAGCGAGACCATGCGCCTCATAAGCAATAGAGATTGCTTCCGCTATCCAATTAGAGACATGCTTCTTTGACACAGCATCACCTCTACTGTCGCCGCCAAAGCGGACCAGCAGCTGCTCCGACTTACGCCGCTGGCCGGAGTGGTGGACGTAAGTACAGAGAGCCCTTACTGGACACAGCAGGTGCATTCTCTCTTGTTCCGGTGTGGGGAATGGAGGAGGGCAGAAAGCCTGCAACACCACAGGGTGGGCAGCCATTGTAGCCACCTTAGGAATATAATCCGGCATTGGATACAGGAAGGCCTTGGCTAATCCAGGGGCAAAGTCAAGGCAGGAAGGGGCAACAGAGAGAGCTTGTAGATCTCCTACTCCCTTGAGAGATGTCAGGGCCAGCAGAAGAGCTACCTTTAGAATCAGAATCTTCTCAGAGGCTGACTCTAAGGGCTCAAATGGGGTCCCTGACAGATCTTCCAGGACCACAGAAAGGTCCCAGGAAGGTATGCGCAGCCTGCAGATGGGCCTCAGCCACCTGACACCACGCATGAACCTCGAAGTTAGAGGATGTTGCCCCACAGAGGCTCCATCAACAGGGGCGTGGCTGGCCGAAATGGTGGCCACGTAAACCCTGATTGTAGAAGGAGCCCATCCTACTGAGAAATGTTCTTGTAAGAACTCCGGGACTGTAGCTATTGCGCAGTTCACTGGGTCTACAGTGGATCCCTTCGGATCGGAATCTCACAAGGAGTGCCATCTAGCAGGGATATTATCTCTGAGAACCATATTCAAGCTGGCCAATAAGGTGCTACTAGCAGCAGACTTAGACTGTCTTGGCAAACTCTCGCTAGAACTTGTGGGAGCAGAGCAATCAGAGGAAAAGTGCACAGATGTGACCTCGGTCACATGTGCACCATGGCGTCCAGCCCTAATTGTGCGGGAGTGTGAGGGCGAACCACAGTGGGCTGTGTGTTGTCTCCTTGGAGGCGAACACATGCAGTCCTGCTTGGCCAAACCTCGCCATATGGACTTCACCACTTGTGGATGGAGCCACCAATTATTGGGGCTCAGCCACTACCTCAACAGGATGTCTGCCCCATATTCCCAGAATGTACATTGCACTCCCTGACAAACTTTCCTTCTGCCCAGAGAAGAATTAGTTGCGCCTGCCTGAACAGGGGGTGACATAATCCTCCCTGGTGGTCAATATATGAGACCACCGCTGTGTTGTCTGTAAACACATGGTGACCTCTCAATTGAGGAAGAAGGAATTTCAGTGCTAGAAATATGGCCCACATTTCTAGGCAATTTATATGCCGCTCCAGAGACCATGAGCTGGACAGCTGTCTAAGACTGTGCTCCACCCGTGAGGGAGGTGTCTGTCATTACTGTCTTGCGCCAAGGAGACACCGCTAGAGTGTGACCCATGGCTAGAAACCGGGGACACTCAAATTCTCAGAGCACGTAGGCATCGCCGCGTGACACTGATTACTCTCAGAGGTTTTGTACTTGGACAAAACCTCCAACTTCTCAGCCACCACTGAACGGTCTCCTGTGCAATAAGCCCATAAGCTCCAAAAGTCTCCCAAGATCCAGCTTTATCTTTCTCAGTGTTGATAGGATTGACCCTACGCATGTTGGGGATAGAAACGCCCTCATCGTAGTTGAATCCTTACAACCCCTAGAAAAGATTTCCACTGCATTGGGGATAGAATACTTTTCTGAGGTTCAACCTGAGCCCCAAGCTCTTCATGTGGGTGAGAACAACATCTCGATTTTGAACCGCCAGTTCCCTGGATCGCGCTCGAATTAACCAGTCGTCCAGGTAGTTTAGTACACGGATGCCCTGGAGTCACAATGGAGCCAGAGTGACATCCATGCACTTTGTGAAGGTGTGAGGGGATAAAGCTAACGATATTTCTATGTGGAAATATGCACCTTTTAGATCTATCGTCACAAACCAGTCCTCAAACTGAATCTGTGGAACGATATGTTTGGGCGTAGGCATCTTGAACCTGTATGTCCGAATAGTACAGTTCAGATGACGCAGATCTAAAACTGGCCGCATACTCCTCTATTTTTTGCGGACCAGGAAATAACGGCTGCAAAAAACCTTCCTCCCTCAGGGAACGGGATACATATTCTATGGCCCCTTTGTCCAAGAGGGATCTTACTTCCTGCGCTAACATCGGGCTCTGGTCAGTTTTGACTACTGTGGTGACCATACCTCTGAACCAGGGGGGTCAAGCTCTAAACTGGACCCAGTAACCCTTTTCTACGGTAGACAGAACCCATGGAGATATATTTGGCAGTAGTTTCCACGCTGCCAGATGGTCTTTTAGTGACGTTAACTATTCCACATTCTATTGGAGGGAAAGCATCAGATTTCCATTGCCCAGTGACAGCTCGCTGACCAAAGAACATTGAAAACTTGGGACAGCCTTGGTTAGGCTAGGCCCTACAGTAGCACAGGGGGACAAACTGCCCTAACAAACTCATGTCCCCTGATAAGTCCCTCCATGACCCCTCAGGAGCGCTCCTCTTTGTCTGCTTGGACTTTATGACCATTCTCAGATCAGGTCTAGTAGCAGGCCGTAACTGTGACCGCCCGGTTCCCCTGGCTGTCTCCGAGGGTTGGTGGGCTGCCATACTCGCCTTCTGTGTCTTCCTTGCACTAGCGCTGGCCCAACAGGGAACTCGAACTCGACACAACAGGGAAGGAACTGACTGAATGCCGCCATATGTTTAGCTCACTCAGCAGGTCTGCTTGGTAGGCCTGCAACACTGTCATTGTCTGCATTGACCCACAAGCAACATTACTACTGCATAGGCCTTGCTCACCAATGCCACGGTGGCCTTACACGGTGGCTTGGATGGCAAAGCCGGCCCCTCTAATTACCTGCCGTCGATGTTGAGAGGTAGCTCGCAAGTGCCTCTTCCACCTTCAGCATAGCTAAATAGCCATGCCGTTCATTTCCCACAATGGCCAAATAATCTAACACTGTGGGGTTATAAATATGGCTTATGCATGGTTTTCCCCCAGAAGCCTGATATTTTGTCATGTACTTCTGGAAGAAAGGGGAGTTTTCTGCAGTGTGAGGGATTTACTTTCACTGGGGAGAAAAAGGCTCATCCAGCCTTAGTAATCACTTCAAGCAGTTCTTTATATGCTGCTCTCAGTTTTTAGCACATTCTTCTGGCTCCTCGGAGTCAGAGAGGAATTATTATGATCATTTGTGTGTGTGTGTGTTTTTTTTCTCTCTTTTTTTCCCCTTTTGGCTTTCCAAAGTGGAAAGAGGAGTCGCGAAGCGAGATCCAAAACCAGCGGAGAGCCAGACCCGGAAGACAGAGCGAGATAGAGCAGCGCTCATCTCAGGCTCTTCGTCCGGATCCATAAGAGATCTCCCGGACCCAAGATGGCTAGCTGCCTCGGCAACGGCCGGCCCAGATCCGCGAGGCTCTGAAATCAAACTTGCTTCGGTTTCCGAGAAGAGCGTGAGTCACGTCCTAATGTAGGCATTACCATGCGCAGCTTCTCGAGGCTGCCATAACATGCTACACCCTCTAAACACTTCTCCCAGAAAGCGTGCACTATTCCTCGTGATGAAATGGGAGCAACCCGTAACACACTTCCTGAATTCTCTCACTCATATTTTTCTCTCTCACTCATTCCTTTTTTTTTTAAAGGGATAGAAAGTTCTGAGATTTTGAGAAAAGATAGAGAGGAAGCGAAGCGTCTTTTTGTTTCTTTACACAAACAACCGACATGCAGTCTTTCGCTGAAGATAATAAGGCTGACTGCGTGGTTCACAGGTGCCATATTTATATCATGCGACGTGCTAAATTTCCACGTCACCTGATGGCAGGCCTATAAACAGAGGCATGATTTTACACAAGCTTCAGATCCTGGTCACACGCGCAAGGGCGCTCCCATAGTGTTATGCTAAACGCAACGTCGAAGTTCCCTTTGAAAGGGAACACGTTATTCGAAGGTTTTCAGGAAACTTCCTAAACTCCTTAAGAATCATTGAATGTGCATTACAGTAGTTTGATTAATGTTACTTAAAGAAGAAAGAAAGAAAGAAAGACAGAAAGAAAGAAGGTGAAATCAACCTTACAATCTTAGGTACTTCAATGCCTATACCAGTGGCAGCTCATCCACAGGGGCAAACGTCATTCATGAGAACCCAGAGTTTAATTCATGCAAATCATTAATAATTTTGTTTTGATTTTCTTCAACAACAACATGGCCAAATAATTGGCCATTTGACAAAGAGTTAATTACTGTTATATTTGATGTAATTTAACACTTTTCTACTGGCACCCCTGCTGCAAACTCCTCTGACCATTATTTTTGCAGGAATTTTTAAAAGTGTGCTTAAAATGTGCTTTTTGAGTAATTATGCAGTGCATATGCTGTCGCTACAAGCAAAACATTAAAAGTAACAGCATATGTCTAAAGGGTTCTGATTCCTCTAAAATGATCACAACTGTCTCACTAGGTTATAAACAGTTGCACTTATATTATGACTTGAGCATAGCATATGGAAAATGAGTTGGCTTTGATAGAAATTGCCTCAAAAACATACTCCTCTGACAATATCTGTTGACACTGAAGTCTATTGAGGTTCTTATGTCATTTAGGTCATTAAGCTGGGTGAAAAGGTGAAGATACATATACTCTAATTACATGCATAATTATGATGGTAAGAATAATGATAATATGTTCAGCACAGTGGAGAATTAAGGGACAAGGAACTGAAGGCTTGTGTGCCATTTTTTATCTTAATCATTAATTCCTTATTATTATGAGAAATTCATCAGCCCCCGACATGGAGGAGGATCCACAATTATGATTAATGAGAGCACTCAAACATACTGCATAAATGACAGTTGGCAGGACACTGAGAAAGAGAGAGAGAGAAAGGAGGAGAGAGTAGAGAATGTAATGATGAGCTCATACTCATAAGTCGAACTACTGACCACCATAGCGAAGCAGACAGCTCTGTATCTACTAGTTAGTGAACATCATTTTAAAACACTGTTTGTGTGTGTGTGTGTGTGTGTGTGTGTGTGTGTGTGTGTGTGTGTGTTCCCTGCTCAGTTCTTGCACTGAATAGGTTGGTATTAGTATGCAGCTTGAGCATTCACACATCACTGCTAAAACACATTCAGTTTGGGTCCTGGGATTCATGCCATCATTCATCTGAAACAGCGTGTGAAATTAAAGACGCTCCCAGGTTTGATCTTCCATATGTATTTAGCAAAGCAATCTCTGACAAAATTAAGACAAAAACATACAGTATGTCCAATTGCCAGAGGATAGATGTGTTATTAATTCAAGTCTATATGACCCCTGGATAACACATTTACTTGTTAATGACATCCACTGTTGAGCCTTACACTATTTTGATATACTGAAATGGCTTTGTATCATTAATGTTGCCAGATAAAAACTCATTTTATAGATTTTAAATCTGATTTGTTTACCTACCAGAATGCTCAACATTCAGTTCACATGCTGGATTCCATTACATGGTATAAATACTCATTAAATTCAGTGAGCTGTAACTATAGTCCTTTTTGCTTTCGATTTCTCCTTCTGCATAAACATGTTTGCCCGTGACTCATCAGCTGCACTTGAAATAAATGAAAATGGAACTAGATAATAACTTATAGCTGGAGCAAGGCTGGATTTGTGTGTTGCCCAAGCATGGAACTATAATTCAATAATTACACAAAATATAAAAATGCTATGTGGAAATATAAATCTCTCTCTCTCTGTGAGATATATATATATATATATATATATATATATATATATATATATATATATATATATATATATATATATATATAAAACATACTTTTATCACTTCTATTGATCATTTATTTATTGAGGAAAATTATCCAATAGATTGTGAACCTCTCGGATTAGAAGTAAGTTTGAGGGTCACTTGTTGTTTTCAATCACTTGGATCACAATCAGGTGTGAGTAAGCAACTTGTTTTATTTATAGATCAGGGGTCTATTAGAGTCTGATCTTCACAACACATGTTTGTGGAAGTGTATCATGGCATGAGCAAAGGACATTTCTGAGAATATCAGAAAAAGTGTTGTTGATGCTCATCAGTCTGGAACAGATTTCAAAACCATCTCTAAAAAGTTTGGACTCCACAAATACACAGTAAGACAGATTATGTACAAATGGAGAAAATTCAAGACCATTGATTCCCTCCGCAGAAGTGGTCAACCAAAAAAGATCACTCCAAGAACAAGACATGTAATAGTCCATGAGGTCACAAAGGAACCTGGGTACCATCTAAGCAACTAAAGTCCTCTCTCACATTGGTTAATGTTAATGTTCATGATTCCACCATCAGGAGAACACTGAACAACAATGGTGTGCATGGCAGGGTTGCAAGGAGAAAACCAGTGCTCTCCAAAAAGAAAATTGCTGCCTGTCAGCATTTGCTAAAGATCAAATGGACAAGCCAGAAGTCTTTTGGAAAAATGCGTTGTGGATGGATGAGACAAAAATAGAACTTTTTGGTTTAAAGAAAGGAAAAAGGAGAAAGGAAACCACTCCATTCCGGCATAAGAACCTTATCCCATCTGTGAAACATGAAACGTTACACGTGTCATGGTTTGGGCCTGTTTTGCTGCATCTGGGCTGGGATGGCCTGCCATCATTGATGGAACAATGAATTATGAACAATGAATTATTCCAGCGAATTCTAAATGCAAATGCCAGGACATCTGTTCATGAACTGAATCTCAAGATAAAGTGGGACATCTAACAAGACAACAGCCCTAACCACACGAGTCATTCTAACAATAAGAACGGTTGAAGAAGAATAAAGTTAATGTTTCAGAATGGCCAAGTCAAAGTCCTGACCTTAATCCAATAGAAATCTTGTGGAAAGACCTGAAGCAAGCAGCTCATGTGATGAAACCCACCCAGAGTTGAAGCTGTTCTTTACTGAGGAATGGGCTAGAATTCCGATGCCCGTGAAGCCGATGTGCAGGACTGATCAACAGTGACTACAAACATTTAGTTGCAGTTACTGCTGCACAAAGGGGGTCAAAAGAGATAGCAAAAGCAAAGATTCACACAGATATGCAATATTGGCTCATTTCCCTCAATAAATAAATGACCAAGTATGGTATTTTTGTCTCATTTGTTTAACTGGGTTCTCTTTGTCTACTATTTATGAAAATCTGATGATGTTTTAAGTCATATTTATATAGAAATATAGAAAATAATACTGTACACACAGTGGTCTTGATAGAGATGATAGAGTGGAGTTGATAGAGTTGATAATCATCCGTGTATTTATATAGCTATGCTATTTATTGGGTGATTCGTACATATCCTTGGAACCTCAGGGAGGTTAGTTTCCAAAGGTGTGACAGACAGTGAAACCTAAACACAAGAGGGCTCTTGGGTTAGCTACAAACATATCACTCAAACAGAGGAACAACTCTGTCAATATTAACACCTCTCCAAGCTGTGATAGTTTGCCACCCTTTTCATATAAAATAAAGCTCTAAGTTGAGGTGGTGACAGTTGGGAATTGATAAAAGTCTGGTGGTTTTTGCTATGATCAAGACTGATTTGTGTTGCACATGAGGAGCAAGCAGACATCAGAAATACACAAGCAGCAAGTCTGGCAACAATCTAGTGTCTGTTTGGGCTTAAAATAGTCATATTAGCTAGATTTTGTTGAACATTGTATTATTTATCCTGATGTCCTACAATCCACTTTGCAAAAACCCCTCATTAAAGTATATTGCTCTAATAGCTCAGAGTGAGAACATGTTGAAATAGTAATGAGACAATGGTGTAGTGACATAACATTCAGTATAGGTTGCAAACATTTGTGTCAGAATTACACTCTGTGTCAGGGTAAACCATGAAATACAAAACAACAACAGTATTGCACACTGACGCAATGAAAACCAAACCTTCACTACAATGCTCTTATTCCTCTTAATCTCTATAATCAAGAACAATGAGAAGGTATTGTTTTATCTCTTCAGTGTTGCTGTTTTTAAATTAAGTAGTGCTACACTGAAATGAAATCACTGTCCAGAGAAAGGAAGAAGGGACTTTAATTGCTAATACAGTATTGCCAGGATGACTCATAGCAGCTCAAGAACATCAGGTTTACTCATGTAACCCTGTTCCCTGAGAAGGGAATGAGATGATGCGTGAGCTTCACACTATGGGAAGCGCACTCGCACATGATGGGCATCTGAAGCTTGTGTAAAATCATGCCTATTTATAGGTCTGGCAACTGTGAACCACACTGTCAGCCTCTATTATCTGAAGCAAAGGCGCAATTCACAGGTATGCCCCAGTATGAAAAGGTATGTGTCTCATTCCCTTCCCAGTGAACAGGGTTATATGTATAACCAGATGTTCCCTTTCAAAGGGAACTCAACCTTGCATGAGCTTCACGTCGTTGGAATGAGAATATCCACTCGGTCATACTGAGGGTATGGCCTGTTCAAAAGATCCAAGCCTGAGGGTCACTGCAAGACACTTAGGCCTAGGGTGGAAAGCATGTCCAGGCTGTAATATCAAATGAATGTGTGCAGTGTAGACCACCCTGCTGCAGCACACACATAAGGGTACCGTTTTGGATAAAGCCTTCGAGGAGGCGACCCCCCTAGTGGGATGAGCCCTTATGCCCAAAGACATAGTGAGACCGCACGCCTCATAAGTGATAGAGATTGTTTCCACTATCCAATTAGAGATGCGCTGCTTTGACACAGCATCACCCCTACTTTCACCGCCAAAGCAGACAAGCAACTGCTCTGACTTACGACACTGGCTGGAGCGGTGGTCGTAAGTAAAGAGAGCCTTTCCTGGACACAGTAGGTGTAATTTGTCTTCTTCTGGTGTAAAGAATGGAGGAGGGCAAAAAGCCTGCAACACTACCGGCTGGGCAGCAGACATAGGCACTTAAGGAATATAATCTGGCCATGGATATAGGAAGGCCTTGGCTAATCCAGGGGTAAAGTCAAGGCAGGAAGAGGCAAACAGAACAGAGAGAGCCTGTAGATCTCCTACTCACTTTAGAGATGTCAGGGACAGCAGAAGAGCTACCTTTAGAGTCAGAAGCTAAAGTTTAACTATCTTACCGTATGGATTAATTAACTAAGCAATGTTTACCTAATTTACTGATACATTGGAGTCTTTAAGCAAAGAAATATGAAAGTACAAATCAGTAAAATATGCACAAATACTAAACAATAAGTATGCTAAATAAGTTGCTTTAAAAAAGGCTGTACATAAACTAAGTATAGACACAAAGATTATATGCATACGTAAAAAAATAAGTATGCATACTAAAATTTAGATGTGGGAGAAAACTAGAGAACCTGTAGGAAATCCACATAAGCTTAGGAGGAGCTTTAAAACACTACAGAAGTGACCACAGCTCAGCATAGAACCTGCAACCCTTGAAGCATGGCCTCATAACACTACCCATTATGCCAACTTACCACTGTAGTCATTCATCAAGCCTTAGGTTTTTTATTATTCCTTATATGTCACTTTGAGCATCTGAATCATGCTGAAACGCTTAATTCATCCAATTTATTCATCCTGGTCAGAGTTGCATGAGCCAGCTAAAGTTTAACTAGCTTACCCTATAGATTAATTTTATAAGCAATGTTTACCGAATTTACAAATACATAGAAGTCTTTAAGCAAAGAAATAGGAAAGTACAAATCAGTAAAAAATATATACAAATACTAAACAATAAGTATGCAAAATTTGCATGCTTTTTAAAAAAGTTGCACAGAAATTAAGAATGGATGCAAAGTATATATGCATTTAAAAAAATAAGTATGCATACTAGAATTTTAAATATGCATACTTAAAATTTTAGCATGCTTAATTATTTTTTAAGTATGCATACCAGAATTTTAGGTAGGCAGGCCAAAATTTAAATATACATACTTAAAAATCATTCATCATGCATTCTGGAAAAGGGGGAGTTTTCTGCAGTGTGAGGGAGATTTACATTCATTTTCCAGCCTGCTACAAGCCAATTCCTCTTCCCAGTCTAGATTAAGTTTTTCTACTGCCCTAGTAATCACTTCAAGCATCTCTTTATATGCTTGAGAGCTGCTCTCCATTTTATTGTGCAATAACTCCTCCTTCTGGCTCCTCGGAGTCAGAGAGGGTGTTTTGGCTCTCCATAACGGAAGGAGTCACCGCGATGCGAGGTCCAAAATCCGGCAGACAGAGCAAGAGATAGAGCAAAGCTCATGTCTGGCTCCTTTTCCAGATCCATACGAGATCCCCAGGACCTGAGCCGGCTGGATCCGAGAGGCTCTTAAACCCAACTCCCTTCGGCTGAGAAGAGAGTGAGCTGCAAGCGTTGCTGCCTGATTGTACAGCGCTCACAATGTGCACAGTCAGCCTTTTCGAGGGCCGCTGTGGCATGATCCACTCCCAGACATTTCGCACAGAAAGTGTCTCCCCTACCCCCCATCTCCCGTGAAGAAATTTCCTGAATTCTCTCGCACTCATATTTTTCTCTTTTTTTCTTCTTTAAAGGGACAGAAAAATAGAGATTTTTCTCTCTTTTTTTAAAATAGAGAGGAAATGAGCAGTCTTTTGTGACTGTTCAAACAAATGACCGACATGCAGTCTAGCTGAAGATAATAAGGCTGATGGCATGGTTCACAGGTGCTGTTTTTATATCACGCAACATGCTTAATTGCCACATCACCTGATCATTGCAGGCCTATAAATAGGCATGATTTTACACAAGCTTCAGATACCATTTTCACACAAGGGCGCTTCCCACAGCGTGAAGCTCTGAAAGGGAACATCATATTAGAGAATGTTTTTTTCTCCAATAACTCAATAATCATATTTTTGTACTTTTTTTTTTTCTTAAAATAAAATCCAATGCATAGGCTTTAATTATACTGAAGTAGGTGGAATTATAATTTAATATGTTTTCATAAATTTAACCTTTCTGGG
>NC_030423.2:14548902-14676402 GCF_001660625.3 Ictalurus punctatus | reverse complement strand
AAGTAATCAAAAGTAAGATAAAGTCACAGGAAAGGGTATTAATTTTTTTAAGCCTCTGACTTTTCTGCAGGTGGAATTTTCATTGTAAAAAGTCTGATATTGTGAATAGACTAGTGATTTAAATTGGTTGTTTGTTCCTGTTTTCTAAACCCATAAACAGAATGAAATAAGGACTGATCCAGTGCATGGCTAAGAAAAGTGCATATTCATTAATTAAAGTGCATTTGAGACACGGATATGTTTTCTTATTTATGTGTCTTGTTCATTGTAGTGGCTTTAGGTGCAAAGTGAAATGTATAAGAAGAACCTGGCACCAACTTAAATCCAATTATTTTCTATCTGCTCAATTTCTGAAGTGTGAACAGAGAATATGTGTCATTCAGTTTTTTGCCATTTATAAATAAAAATCCTTCTAATGGCATACAACAGTGTCTCTCCCAACTTGGTGATATGTAACCAGTCTACGTAATTAATTGGCGAGCTTTCACTATAATAAAATAGCTGGAGGGTTGCCGCAGTAAGGACACACACCATTAAAATTCAAATCACACTATGAGACATAAAACTGAGATCTATGTTGCAGTAGAGTGTGGGAGATTAACACCAAATCGCATAACATCTTGTCTGCAAGCCCAGTGTTCTGTGGACATTCAGCACTGATAATACTTTAGCAAGAAATCTTGTAGGGCCAGGACCTAGACCCGGAAGATAACCAATGATCTAATTTCAAGGTCGTGTTGATGTGCTGTAACTCTCAAGTGTGGAGTGTCTAGACCTTCAAATCAGACAGCGGGTGAAGTGAATAAAGTGCTGAGCTAATAAGATTAATCATTTTGTATAAAAGCATTGATTCTGTGTTCAGAATGGCTATCAGTTTGTATAAAGCTTTGAGAGCAGCCATAGGAAAGGAAGGAAGATTTTGCAGAACCAGTGATGATAAGCTACATGGTAAAATTAAAGTGACAGGCTTTGTTTATAGTAGACATTTAGGCCAGTATCATTTAGGGGTATCAGCCACAAATTCAAGTACTATGACATGAGGCCAGTTGGTCATCATGCATTTACACTACAGTGCTGTTGATGCTAAAATTTTTATTTGGTCAGAAGGTGTTGATTAATTCTCTATAGCAACACAGTTTTGTGACAGTAGCTCTGGCTAGTTTATATCAGTGCACTCATTCTAGTATGTTATTGTTTATATAGTGACAACTTACAAAGGGATGTGTATGGCAGATGCTCCACATAAAAAGATTTGTAAAATGTGAAATGGTTGATATGTTTTCTGTAAGGAGACATTTATTTAGCATATATATATATATATATATATATATATATATATATATATATATATATATATATATATATATATAAAGAGAAGCTGGTGAGAAAATGACTGTTTATAGCTGCTATAATGTAAGGGATATGTTTTCAAAAATTGTTGGAAACTTGCTGTGGTATAAGAGGAATAAACACTTTGGAAAAAGCTATTATTACTTTGTATTTGACCACATCACACCAACTTGTGGCCGATTATTTACCTAATAGTACTGTATGTCTTTTGGGACCTAGAAACTAGGGGAAAATTACTGTATAAGCAATCATACACTGAACACACAATGATTAAAAATGTCCAAACCACTAGAGACTATTTACATTTCTTCAACAATAAAAAAAAAATAACCCACACAATTTTTTTTTTATTAACCTCCTCTATATGTAAAATTACTGCAAACAAATGTCCATATTTCAACAAATCAATAGTTTAATTGCTTTCAGTATCCAGAAAATCCATTGTTGTCTTTGACTATGAGGTTGCACAAGTAGGGTATCCATCCATAAATCCATCCATCCATTTTCTATTCCGCTTATCCTACAGGGTCGTGAGGAACCTGAAGCCTATCCCAGGGATCATGGGGCACAAGACAGGGTACACCCTGGATGGGGTGCCAATCCATCACAGGGCACAATCACATACACATTCACACACCCATTCATACACTACAGACACTTTGGACATGCCAATCAGTCTACCATGCATGTCTTTGGACTGGGGGAGGAAACCGGAGTAACCGGAGGTAACCCTTGCAGCATGGGGAGAACATGCAAACTCCGAACACACAGGGCCATGGCAGGAATCAAACCCTGGAGGTGTGAGCAAATGTGCTAACCACTAAGCCACCGTGCACCCAACAAGTAGGGTAATGTATATAAAATATAAAGTTAATAAAACAATTAAGCCTCAGCAGAGCCATGGACTAAAAAATGTTTCCATTGGCGAGAACAGCTGAAAGGAATTGGATGCATGATGCACCTGGACTGTTTTGCAGATAGTGGTCCAGGAGTGCTTGTGGGGATTGATGACATCATGAATTATACAAGATAATTAGGCCCAAACCAGGCTACCTCTTGTGACTTGGAAAAAATATGGACCTTCCAAAAACACAATGGCCCCAAACATACTTTCAAACCAGCACAGAAATAGTCAATGATCAAAATCAATGTTTCACAATGGCCATTTCATATTCTGAATGCAATTGAAAATCTGTGGTCTGAATTAAAGTCCACATGCCTGAGAACTCCAGACAATATAAAGGAGCTTAAAATGTTTAAGAATTGATGAGTGATCTAAGGTTCTTCTACACCCTTGTTGGACATTACAGGTAGAGACTAAGTGAAGTATTTCACAACCTAGTGTTAAAACAAAATTATATAATGACCTCATATGTTTAGCCCTTTAAATTCATAGCCGATTATACAGTTATAATTCATTGTAAAGCATATTAGTAAGTATCTATTTTAGCTATGTAGTAACTACAGTGAACCCAATAGGAAATTATTGTAATTTACCTGTGTGAACAGCATGTATGTTTTCTTTGAATAAATGTACATCATATAAAGAGAGTGATTAAGCTAAAATTTAACCACAAAGAAATTTTTACTGAACTTTTTCCACCTATCTTTACCAAGGGTGCCTATAATTATGTAGCTGACTTATATAAGTAATATGGAGAATAAGGAATGTAAGTTACAATATGTGTTATTGTGTTAATCATTTTTATCTTAATTTACCCTGCTGTCATGAAGGGTGACTATAGTTCTGGAGATGACTGCATCATCCACAGGTCTAGTTCAAGGTTTAATCTGTGTGAGAATCCTCTTAATCACCAAAGTCATTACAGTACATGACAAAGTTTCAAATTAAGGGACTCAAAATGAGTGCCACAGGCTGTGCAATGTTCTCAGGAAAAAAAAGAGTGAGTTTATTGTACCTTACACACTTCTTATGACTTGAGAACTGATCTGGTGTCCATTCCTGAATCTTTTTACACTAGATGGGGTCTAGAATGTCTATAAATGGTGGAATGTGGTAATAGTTGAAAATCACAAGGTTTATTGTTGTCTATAAATATACATGCATGAATACAAAATGAATGCAGAACATTCAGTTTATTCATTTTAATGCTTGTAGGGTAAAAAAAAAAAAAAAAATTCAAGCTGGGAGAATTTTTGTTCAGAATGCAATGGGCGTTTCTTTTAAACAGCTTTTCATATAATGAAATAAAATGATTTGTGTGCAACATCTCAGCAATTGTGCATGCATGTAAATTGGGGAGGCAGACAGAGATGGGACTATAGAACATACTAAATCTAGTTCCTAATGTTAGTCTTTACATGCTCAGCACATTAAAATAAACTCTGAGCTGCACACCTGTACATATAAACCCAAATTAAAGGGCACGGACCAATGCTGAAATGATGCCATTCAAAAAGGTCCAGTGATGATTAGCGTGCTAAAGTATGTCAGAGATGCCCAAAAATTAGCAGAGGCTTGATTATCCAGTAATATTCACACAGTATGCTAGAGCTGCTCTGTGCCAAACTCTATTGCCCAACTGAAAGTCTCTATAATGTATTTTATGTCAAAAGTCAATAATATGGAACAATTAGGACTCTCCCTTAAAGCTTTGAAATGAAAAAAAAAAAAAAACTCTCTGAGATGTTGAACCATATGCAAAGTGAGGGCAGACCTCTTTGAAATAAGTCTTCAAAAAATGTGCTGAATGCATTTTTAATTATCTCTTTCCTCATTGTTAATTTTTTTTTGTCTGAAACTTGATAATTTTGCCAAGTAAATTATTCAAAATATGTAGTGATATATAATTCCAAAGGAAATACATGTCACTGTTATTAGGAGGCTACAGAATATTTAAATTTGTGTTATGTTCATGTCTGCCCATTTCAAATCACCTGTAACATTGGTTTAATCTGCATTCTTTTAATTTGATATGCACAGTGGTGCTTGAAAGTTAGAATTTGCTAGAATTTTCTATACTTCTTCAGATTTTAACACAAGTCCAAAAAGGTGATGACGAGAAACTAATTTAACAAATGAGACAAAAATATTATACTTGGTAATTTATTTATTGAAGAAAATAATTGATTATTAAATATCTGTGAGTGGCAAAAGTATGTGAATCTCTAGGATTAGCAGTTAATTTGAAGGTGAAATTAGAGTCAGGTGATTTAAATCTCTGGGATGACAATCAGGTGTGAGTCAGTGCCCTGTTTTATTTAAAGAACAGGGAACTATCAAATTCTGATCCTCAAATTCAGTACATGGGGATTTCTCAGCGCCTCAGAAAAAGAGTTGTTGATGCTCATCTGGCTGGAAAAGGTTACAAAACTCTAAAAAGTATGGACTCCACCAATCCAAAGTTAGACATACTGTGTACAAATGGAGGACATTCAAGGCCATTGTTACCCTCTGCAGGAGTGGCTGACCAACAAAAATCACTCCAAGAGCAAGACATGGAATAGTCCACGAGGTCACAAAGGAACCTAGGGTAATGTCTAAGCAACTAAAGGCCTCTCTCATATTGGCTAATATTAATGTTCATGAGTCCACCATCAGGAGAACACTGAACAACAATGGTGTGCACGACAGGGCTGCAAGGAGAAAACCAGTTCTCTCCAAAAAGAACATTTCTGCCTGTCAGCATTTGCTAAAGATCGCATGGACAAGCCAGAAGTCTTTTGGAAAAATGTGTTGTGGATGGATAAGACAAAAATAGAAGTTTTTGGTTTAAAGAAAGGAAAAAAGGAGAAAGGAAACCACTCCATTCCAGCATAAGAACCTTATCCCATCTGTGAAACATGATGGTGGTAGTGTCATGGTTTGGGCCTGTTTTGCTGCATCTGGGCTGGGATGGCCTGCCATCATTGATGGAACAATGAATTATGAACTATTCCAGCGAATTCTAAAGGCAAATGTCAGGACATCTGTTTATGAACTAAATCTCAAGGGAAAGTGGGTCATGCAGCAAGCCATTTTACTAAAGAACAGTTAAAGAAGAATAAAGATATTGTTTTGGAATGGCCAAGTCAAAGTCCTGACCTTAATCCAATAGAAATGTGGTGGAAAGACCTGAAGCAAGCATTACATTTAAGTTTCAAAATGTACCATTCCCTCACTAGCCCATAAAGTCCACACATAAGTACTCCCCATGGAAATTGTTGGCTTTTTTGACATATTTAAACAAGAAAACATTTGATCATCTTTGAAAGCGTGTCTAGTATGTTAAAATACTTTTTCAATCATTTATTCAACAGAAATATCAATATATGTGATATTCATCTGTGGAAAAAGTAAGTACACCCTTGGCCTCAGAAGCTAGTATTGCTCCCTTTAGCAGTAATAACTTCTTGTTTTGCATAATTGTCCATCAGTCTCTGACATCAGCTTGCTGGAATTTTCGACCATTCTTCCATGCAATATGTTTTCAGTTACAAGATGTTTGAGGGTTTTCTTGCATGTATTGCCCACTTAAAATCCCCCTGCAAAATTTCTATGGGATTCAAATCAGGGCTTAGACTAGGCCATTCTATAACCCTCCATATATTTCTTTTTGAACCATTCCTTGGTGGATTTGCTAGTGTGCTTAGGGTCATTATCCTGTTGAAAGGTCCACTTTCAGTTCAACTTCAACTTTTGGATAGTTGGCCTCGCATTATATTCAAGCACTCTTTGATATGATGCAGAATTCATAATTGAATCAATGAATGCAAACTGTCCAGTCTCTGAGGCAGTGAAGCAACCCCAAACCATAACATTTCTACCACCATGCTTCACAGTTGGTATGAGGTGCTTCTCCTAAAAGTCTGTCTTTGGTTTGCACCAAACATGTCTGCTGTTACTGTGGCCAAATAACTCTCTTTGATTCGTCTGTCCAGAGCACATTATTCCAAAAAGCCTGGTCTTTACCTATATGCTCATTGGCAAAATGTAGTCTTGTGAAGGTTTTTTCCTGGAATGCCTCCCATGCAGGTCACATTTGTGCAATCTCTTTCTCAGTGTAGAAGCATGCACTTTGACAGCAACAATTGAAAGACTTAATAGCAGATCCTGTGATGAAATTTTGGGGTTCTTAGAGACATCTAAGAAGTTTCTAAGTTTCTTTTTGCATCAGACAGTCTGCTCTTGGGCTGAATTTGCTGGGACAGCCAGTCCTGGACAAATTGGCAGTCGTTTGAAATCTGTGCCATTTGTAGATTATTTTCCTTACAGTGGAATAATGTATTGTAAATAATTTGTCCCTTGCCAGATTCATAGGTATCCGAAACCTTTTTCTCTGAAGGCCTCACAGAACTCTTGAAATCTTGGCATGATGACCCCACACACCTCAATAGCAAAGGAAACACCAGATACTAGATACGAGAGGGGTAGAAAAAGACACTTCCTAAGCGGGTTCAAATCACTGGCACCCAATCTTGAACACCTGATTCTAATTTTGTGGATTGGAAGGTGTGATAAATGTAGGGGCGTTCTTACTTTTTCCATAGGGCTGATCTGTTTTTTTTGTTGTTGTTGTTAATTTGATTGTGAAAATTATTACAAAATGTCAATTTTATGTCATTTGATAGAGTGTATCAACTTTATTAATAGGCACTGTTTCAAAGAGGATCAAATGTTTGCTTGTCCAAATATGTTTTAAAAAAAAAACCCCAAAACAAAACAAAAAAAAACAGCAATTTCCATGGGGTGTAATTATTATTATTTTATTTTTTTACATGACTGTAGATGTTGGTGGGGCAGGTCAAAATTAATAACAACATAACCTAAACAATTTTAAGATTAGGGGCTATCACACTTGTCTTATGCTATAGGCTACTATCCAGTGAATTTTTAGATTAACCCCATAAAAGGCAGTTAAGTGTCAACAACATCAACAGCAAAGAGCCTAGCAGCTTGATTTTAACATTTTTAGTTAAACTTTGAGTTTGATATGGCAGGTGTGTTTACAAAATTTATGTTTCAGAAAAATCGCAGCCCAACTGCATCTCAAAAAGCCTTTGCTTGGGAAACAAGGTCATCATTGTGTATACACATTTCTGGTGTACACACATTATTACTGCATTATTCTCCATTCCCTCTACCAATCTTTTCATTATATCTTTCTGTAGAAATGGCTCTGCACATTAAAGATACATTGTCTGCACTTATACTTTGACTTTGTTTGCAGAAATTTATTGGCTTTAATTCCAATTATTAAACTATAATTTATGCTCCAGTTTGGTTGCCACTGAGTATATTTTCAAAATAATTTCAAATTTGGCATAAAAACATGACCCTGGAAACCCTATCATTAATTGTCCTGTCCGCTGCTCCTCCACTGAGCATGGTGCAGTGTGATTGCTGGGCCAGTGGTAGTGCAGTTCCCATGTTTTATCACTAGGTGCTATAATAACTTTGTGGAGCTAAATGGAGCAGTAAGCACATTTCCCCATGACTGAGCAACATCTAGGAAGGCGGGCAAATTGATGAATCATCAGCTTATATCTGTATATTTTTAAACCTGTTGGACATGAAGATTAACATTTGTTGAACAGCTGATATATGGTGGAGCAGAGCCATTTGAACAAGCCGCCACTGTAAGACAGTCTATTTAATAGGTCAATTTATAATTCTTAATTGTTGTGATGTTACTGTAATGAAAAAAGTAAATAGGAGAGGTTTAAATGTATTTTTACAGACATCCCAGATGTATGTATTTCAGATTTCACTCTGAGCTTTACAGTTTGTTTAGCACATTTCAGGCAGGACTGCTTTTTGAATGAGGCATAACAGTGCATGCTTTTCCAAAATGTTAATGCTAAAGAATTGGGTAAATCCAACTACATTGTAGCTGACAGCAAACCCACAGCCTCAGAATATCCATTTTTACCATAATGTTTTATCTAAACTTGTTTTTGTAAACTTGGGACCTTATCTCAGTGGGATTGTACGTCATCCAAACATACAAACATAAACAAGGCTGTATATGCTGAAATGATGCCATTATTTATCTTTTCGTGTTTTCCATACAATTCTACACATATTGCATATGGGACTGTTGATTAATATTTTTATTTTAATGATGTGATAATGTATGAACCAATGGTGCTAAATTTAACATGATATGAATTGCATGAAAAAAACACCAACATTGTGATGCACCTTTGTCTGCATAAAAACTTTATATTATGTCAAGAACATGTTATTTTTAATATCAAAAGTAATTATGACTGTACTGAATTAACAACATATATCGTGAAACAATCTATTGTGGAAAAATATGTGAATACAATTATCTTGAGAATGAAAGCTAGCTATTTTTGCACAAAATAAACAAACAAATAGAGTTTATTTGGTACAAATGAATGTTCTATAATCAGTGTGAATTTTGGTGGAATTACGTGTGGTAAGGTTTCTGCTAATTTAGCTAAGTTTGATGCTCTTGGTATAACCAACTGTCTTAATCTAGATGTCAAAAAAAATCTTTTTCATGTTTTTCACACAAATAACAAAATGTGCAATGAAAACTACAAGTAAATATCTGTATAAAGTTAACATTTTATTTCACTTTGCTATCTGCTCACATCCACACTTTCCATTTACCCCAAGTAGAGGTCAGTTAGTACAACATGGTGCAACTTTCTGTTCAACTGCTATGTAACTCTTCACACAAATGTCAGAATTCTACCATGTGTAAGAATCACATTTGAATGTGCTAGAGCCTGAACAAACAAAAGGTCTGGAGAAAGATTGGTGAGCATATCAATTTTCTGAACAAATAAATTACAATGTCATGAACTGGAATTGAGACAATTTGTGGTAGGTTGCATCAGTGGTTTGAAATTCTTCCATGTTTCCTGGTGGTGTTTTTTCCCCCTACCATATTCCTCCCTTCTGAATACTATTGAGTTCCTGTCCTATACACAAGATAGGGTAAGACCTCTATAGGCTACAGAAGAAACTTTTGCAGACAAGGCAAAATCCAGGTTCCACATATACTCGCTCTGTTTTTTGTACCCCCCTAGGTGTGTTACTAGAAAAAAAAAAGTGTGGATGAAATTCTCTGGCCTCACAGAAATGAAAAGCTTGATGAATGAACTCAAAACTAAACTAAACTACTGTTTAAGCATTGCTCATTTTTGTAGCATTGTGGTGTGTGTGGAAAAAGCTATCCGGGAGATAGAGTGATCAGGAAACGTGGAGGTATGAGAAATGAAGTTTGCCAAGTAATTTTCATTTTTCAAACAGAAATGACACCACATGTACTGTAGGTCTCTACTGTCAAAACTAAAACACTCTCAGCTGATATGGAGGAAAGCAGTAAAGCTATCATTATATGGAGGTTGAGAAGGATGCAAGTGCAGACTTCTTAAGTTTAATAAAGAATCAAACAACATACAAAAAGACTCTATGACTCTGGGGCAAAACACTGTGGCCAAGACTAAACATAAACCAAAGAACAAAACACAGCAACATAGACAAAGGCAAAGAAAGACAAATGTGAAACAAAGAGTGCAGTGCAAACCGTGGCTATATACAGGAGTGCTCAATTAACAGGAACTTGATTCAGGTGCAGATGGTCATGTGACTGTGATGCAGTGGCTGCTGGGAACTGTAGTTCAGAGTTCCTTCTCTGATTACATGGCAAAAGCACAATCTGTGTAACCTGAGATTCACATAATACCATTTTCAGCTAATATGTAATAATAGCTGCTCAGGAAAAACTTGCTACATTAAATAAACAAGAGTGTTTTGAGTATATATTGTAGAATGTAGATATGGACATATATTATATTTATGTTTATATATTTGTGACAGACAGACAGACAGACAGACAGATAGATAGATAGATAGATAGATAGATAGATAGATAGATAGATAACTTAACTTTATTAATCCTAAAGAGAAATTCACCAAAAACTCTACACACCCCTGTTTCAACTATAGGTTTTTGTGATGTATAACTGAACCAAGATCAATCATATCAGAACTTTTATTTTTTATTTTTTATTTTTTAAACCTTTAATAACAACCATCAAAATCAAG
Organism: Ictalurus punctatus; assembly: GCF_001660625.3. NCBI lineage: Eukaryota > Metazoa > Chordata > Actinopteri > Siluriformes > Ictaluridae > Ictalurus > Ictalurus punctatus. The sequence goes on along the minus strand of NC_030423.2, from coordinate 14,666,024 downwards.
TGAAATGCAAATATAAATGTTTAGGGAAACAAAATCCTGCAGTTTTAACAGGGGTGTGTAAAATAAAAAAAATAAAATAAAAATTTACTGTAATTACTGCCAGATTAATTTCACTGAAACATATTCCTATTTTAGATACAATTCCAGTACAATCACATTGGAGAAAAAGCCACTGTATAATCCTCACTCTGTTGAAATAAATCATTTGACTCACAAAATAATTTTGTAACAAAATGAATTTCATAACTCAAAATAAATTATGTGACAAAATTAATCTTGTGAAACTTTCAAACGCTGCAGCACATAATGAATTCAGTGCTTCACAAAATTGTGTGACATCAACTCAATTTATGAAAATGACTTTCCTTTCAACTAAAAAAAGAACTATGAACTACAACCCCAATTCCAAAAAAGTTGGGACGCTGTGTAAAATGTAAATAAAAACAGAATGCAAATGATTTGCAAATCTCATAAACCCATATGTTATTCACAATAGGACATAGAAAACATATCAAATGTTTAAACTGAGTAAATGTACCATTTTTATTATTTTATTAATTTTTTTTTTAAAAAGGTCATTTTCAATTTGATGGCCGCAACACATCTCAAAAAAGTTGGGACGGGGGCAACAAAAGGCTGGAAAAGTATTACAGTACTAAAAAGCAACAGCTAGAGGAACATTTTGAAACTATTAGGTTTATTGGCATTAGGTTAATTTACAGGAACTGTCGCAGCTGCCGGTATGTACATGTATATATCCAACCATCCATTCATTTTCTATATTGCTTATCCTACAGGATTGCGGGGAAGCTGGAACCTATCCCAGGGAGCATCGGGCACAAGACAGGGTACACCCTGGATGGGGTGCCAGTCCATCGCAGGGCACAATCACATACACATTCACACCCATTCATATACTATGGAAACTTTGGACATGGCAATCAGCCTACCATGCAGGTCTTTGGACTGGGGGAGGAAAGCAGAGTACCTGGAGGAAACCCCCACAGCACAGGGAGAGCATGCAAACTCGGCACACAGAGGGCAGCAGTGGGAATCGAACCCCCAACCCCCAATACACAGTGGCCTCCACTAATATTGGCACCCTTGGTAAATATGAGCAAAGAAGGCTGTGAAAAATTGTCTTTATTGTTTAACCTTTTGATCTTTTGTTTAAAAAATTGACAAAAATACTCTGCTCTCATGTATATCAAACAACTGCAAACAAAGCACATGTTTATAAATATATATATATATATATATATATATACAGTGGGGGAAAAAAGTATTTGATCCCCTGCTGATTTTGTACGTTTGCCCACTGACAAAGAAATGATCAGTCTATAATTTTAATGGTAGATTTATTTGAACAGTGAGAGACAGAATAACAACAAAAAAATCCAGAAAAACGCACGTCAAAAATGTTATAAATTGATTTGCATTTTAATGAGGGAAATAAGTATTTGACCCCTCTGCAAAACATGACTTAGTACTTGGTTTAAAAACCCTTGTTGGCAATCACAGAGGTCAGACATTTCTTGTAGTTGGCCACCAGGTTTGCACACATCTCAGGAGGGATTTTGTCCCACTCCTCTTTGCAGATCTTCTCCGAATCATTAAGGTTTTGAGGCTGACGTTTGGCAACTCGAACCTTCAGCTCTCTCCACAGATTTTCTATGGGATTTAGGTCTGGAGACTGCCTAGGTCACTCCAGGACCTTAATGTGCTTCTTCTTGAGCCACTCCTTTGTTGACTTGGCCGTGCGTTTTGGGTCACTGTCATGCTGGAATACCCATCCACGACCCATTTTCAATGCCCTGTCTGAGGGAAGGAGGTTTTCAGCCAAGATTTGACGGTACATGGCCCCGTCCATCGTCCCTTTGATGCGGTGAAGTTGTCCTGTCCCCTTAGCAGAAAAAAACCCCCAAAGCATAATGTTTCCACCTCCATGTTTGACGGTGGGGATGGTGTTCCAGGGGTCATAGGCAGCATTCCTCCTCCTCCAAACACGGCGAGTTGAGTTGATGCCAAAGAGCTCCATTTTGGTCTCATCTGACCTCAACACTTTCACCCAGTTATCCGCTGAATCATTCAGATGTTCACTGGCAAACTTCAGACGGGCATGTATATGTGCTTTCTTGAGCAGCGGACCTTGCGCGCGCTGCAGGATTTCAGTCCTTCACGGCGTAGTGTGTTACCAATTGTTTTCTTGGTGACTATGGTCCCAGCTGCCTTGAGATCATTGACAAGATCCTCCCGTGTAGTTCTGGGCTGATTCCTCACTGTTCTCATGATCAGTGCAACTCCACGAGGTGAGATCTTGCATGGAGCCCCAGGGCGAGGGAGATTGACAGTTCTTTTGTGCTTCTTCCATTTGCGAATAATCTCACCAACTGTTGTCCCCTTCTCACCAAGCTGCTTGGCAATGGTCTTGTAGCCCATTCCAGACTTGTGTAGGTCTACAGTCTTGTCCCTGACATCCTTGGAGAGCTCTTTGGTCTTGGCCATGGTGGAGAGTTTGGAATCTGATTGATTGATTGCTTCTGTGGACAGGTGTCTTTTATACAGGTAACAAACTGATATTAGGAGCACTCCCTTTAAGAGTGTGCTCCTAATCTCAGCTCGTTACCTGTATAAAAGACACCTGGGAGCCAGAAATCTTTCTGATTGAGAGGGGGTCAAATACTTTTTTCCCTCATTAAAATGCAAATTAATTTATAAAATTTTTGACATGCGTTTTTCTGGATTTTTTTGTTGTTATTCTGTCTCTCACTGTTCAAATAAACCTACCATTAAAATTATAGACTGATCATTTCTTTGTCAGTGGCCAAACGTACAAAATCAGCAGGGGATCAAATACTTTTTTCCCTCACTGTATATATATAAAAAAAAACTTTGATAACTATAGGTGTGCAATTATTGGCACCCTTTTAGTCAATACTTTGTGCTACCTCCCTTTGCCAAGATAACAGGTCTGAGTCTTCGCCTATAATGTTGATGAGTTTGGAGAATACATGGCAAGAGATCTGAGACCATTCCTCCATACAAAATCTCTCCAGATCCTTCAAACTCTGGTGGACTCTCCTCTTCAGTTCATACCACAGGTTTTCTATGGGTTTCAAGTCAGGGGATTGGGATGGCCATGGCAGGACCTTGATTTTGTGGTCAGTAAACCATTTTTGTGGTGATTTTGATGTATGTTTTGGATAATTGTCCTGCTGGAAGATCCAACCACAGCCCAATTTAAGCTTTCTGGCAAAGGCAGTCAGGTTTTCATTTAATATCTATTGATATTTGATAGACTCCATGATGCCGTGTATCATAAGAAAATGATCAGGTCCTCTGGCATCAAAACATTAAAGAGCCATCACCATATTTAACCGTGGACATGAGGTACTTTTCCATATGGCTACCTCTCTGTGTGCCACAACCACCTCTGGTGTTTTTGAAGTTCCAGTAGTGTCTGGCAAACTGAAGACACTTGAGTTTGTTTTTGGATGAGAGTAGAGGCTTTTTTAAACCCTTCCAAACAACTTGTGGTGATGTAGGTGACTAGTATTGTAGTTTTGGAAACTTTCTGACCCCATGACACAGCTAGATTTTAGATTAATCCCATAAAAAGCAACTTCTTCAATTCTCCAGCTGTGAACCTTAGATATTTTTTGGCCACTTGAACCATCTTCTTCAAAGTGCGTTGAGTCAATATAGACACACGTCCAATTCCAGGTTTATTCATAACATTTCCAGTTGACTGGAACTTCTTAATTATTGCCCTGATGGTGGAAATGGGCATTTTCAATGCTTGTGCTATTTTCTAATAGCCACTTCCCATTTTGTGAAGCTCAACACCCTTTTGCCGCACAACACAGCTATCTTCCTTGGTCTTATGTGATACCTTATATTTATACCTCTGTGAAACAGGAAGTCATGGTTGAACAATTTCCTGTTCCTAGTAACCCAGGTGTACTAAAAAAATGTAAATATCAATGGGAATATACTTCAAATATATTTTTCTCATATGAATTCATTGGGGTCCCAATAGTTGTTGCGCACCAATATTTAACAAAGTTTTTTTTTTTTGATAAACCTATGTTTTGTTTGCAATTGTTTGATATCCACGAGAGCAGAGTATTTTTGTGATTTTTTTTAACAAAAGATCAAAAGTTTGATCAATAAAAAAATATTATTTCACAGCCTTCTTTGCTTTCCATATTTACCGAGAGTGCCAATATTAGTGGAGGGAGGGCACTGTGTATATATATATATATATATATATATATATATATATATATATATATATATATATATATATATATACACACACACAGTATCTCACAAAAGTGAGTACACCCCTCACATTTTTGTAAATATTTGATTGTATCTTTTCATGTGACAACACTGAAGAAATGACACTTTGCTACAATGTGAAGTATTGAATGTACAGCTTGTGTAACAGTGTAAATTTTCTGACCTCTCAAAATAACTAAACACACAGCCATTAATGTCTAAATCGCTGGCAACAAAAGTGAGTACACCCCTAAGTGAAAATGTCCAAATTGGGCCCAAAGTGTCAATATTTTGTGTGGCCACCATTATTTTCCAGCACTGCCTTAACCCTCTTGGGTATGGAGTTTACCAGAGCTTCACAGGTTGCCACAGGAGTCCTCTTCCACTCCTCCATGACGACATCACAGAGCTGGTGGATGTTAGCGACCTTGTGCTCCTCCACCTTCTGTTTGAGGATGCCCCACAGATGCTCAATAGGGTTTAGGTCAGGGAGACATGCTTGGCCAGTCCATCACCTTCACCCTCAGCTTCTTTAGCATGGCAGTGGTCGTCTTGGAGGTGTGTTTGGGGTCGTTATCATGCTGAAATACTGCATACTGATCATGCTCTGCTTCAGTATGTCACAGTACATGTTGGCATTCATGGTTCCCTCAATGAATAGACGTATGAGTGCTGCCAGCATTGCTGCAGAGGTTGAAGGGGTGGGGGGTCAGCCTGTCAGTGCTTAGACCATACGCCTCACACTGCATCAAATTGGTCTGCATGGCTGTCATCCCAGAAGGAAGCCTCTTCTAAAGATGATGCACAAGAAAGCCCGCAAACAGTTTGCTGAAGACAAGCAGACTAAGGACATGGATTACTGGAACCAAGATAAACCTGTTTGTTTCAGATGGTGTCAAGCGTGTGTGGTGGCAACCAGGTGAGGAGTACAAAGACAAGTGTGTCTTGCCTACAGTCAAGCATGGTGGTGGTAGTGCCATGGTCTGGGGCTGCATGAGTGCTGCCGGCACTGGGGAGCTACAGTTCATTGAGGGAACCATGAATGCCAACATGTACTGTGACATACTGAAGCAGAGCATGATCTCCTCCCTTTGGAGACTGGGCGGCAGGGCAGTATTCCAGCATGATAACGACCCCAAACACACCTCCAAGACAACCTCTGCCTTGCTAAAGAAGCTGAGGGTGAAGGCGATGGACTAAACCCTATTGAGCATCTGTGGGGTATCCTCAAACGGAAGGTGGAGGAGCACAAGGTCGCTAACATCCACCAGCTCCATGATGTCATCATGGAGGAGTGGAAGAGGACTCCAGTGGCAACCTGTGAAGCTCTGGTTAACTCCATGCCCAAGAGGGTTAAGGTAGTGCTGGAAAATAATGATGGCCACACAAAATATTGACACTTTGGGCCCAATTTGGACATTTTCATTTAGGAGTGTACTCACTTTTGTTGCCAGCAGTTTAGACATTAATGGCTGTGTGTTGAGTTATTTTGAGGAGACAGCAAATTTACACTGTTACACAAGCTGTACACTCACTACTTTACATTGTAGCAAAGTGTCATTTCTTCAGTGTTGTCACATGAAAATATATAATCAAATATTTACAAAAATGTTAGGGGTGTACTCACTTTTGTGAGATACTGTATATATACTACCAGTCAAAAGTTTAGACCCACTCATTCTTTATTATTTTCCCCCCACATTTTAGAATAATAATAAAGTCATCAAAACTCTGGAATAACACAAATGGAACTATGGGAAGTATGCTGTGATAAAAGATCAACACTAAATAAAAAAATATATATATATTTTAACATCTTGACAGTAGACACCCTTTTTGCCTAGAATTTCCAGAAATGTATTCTTGGCATTTTCTCAACCAATTTCTTGAGGAAGCCCCCTGAGATGCATTTTAAACAGTATTAAAGGAGTTCGCACCTATGCTGGACACTTATTGGCTGCTTTTTGGAATATTTCGCTGCAAGTAATCCTTTAAAAACAATTTTTGTAAATAAAATATTAGTTTTCTAATGAAAGAAATTAATATGTTGGCACAATTATATTTTTGTCTACAACACCGATTTCAAACATTTAATCATACACCTTGAAAAAAAGATTTAAGATTTTTAAGATCATGAGAAACATTTCATTTGTGTCTGCAAACTTATATTTATTTATTTATTTATTTATTTATTTATTTATTTATTAATTCAAGACTTTGATCTGACTTTGTCTTAAGAGTTTAGGTTGCTGGATGTCTGCTGTAGTGTACTAAAGGAGTATCCAAACATTTATGTCTTTGCAAAGCAGCACTGTCAGCTGTAACAGGTGCATATTTTCCATTCAGAACACATTTCAGTGCACACCAGTCTAACCGTCAAGGGTAGTGAGGTCAGCAACTTTCTCAGCTGGTTAGACCCTTCACATTTCATTACCAGATATTTCATCCATTTCTGTCTAATTACTGGACAGCTGTCAAGGATCTGGGACAAAATGACCAGTGGGCCAACAAATGTTCAAATAGTAAAAAGGATCGGTGCTTGGCATTTTATCCTCCATGTACTTCTATAACTGTCAGCTGGAGTGCTATACTGTGAATGTACTTTTAGTTCAAGCAGAAAATCTGTATAACTCTAGATAAAACAAGGTAATTTCAAGAGAGTAGGTGTAAGCAGTTAGCTTCTTAATTTAGAAGCAATTTAGAAACAATTAAATAACTTAAACAACACATTATGTTGTATCATGTATCATGCATGTAAAGTCAACTTATTATATTTATTTAAAATTACAGACTAATAAAAAAAATTCATCCTGACTAATGATGTCTCACAATTAATAATATCCTCCCAGGTATTTCCAGACACTCTGATGATTTTGGCATGCTCTATTATTGTTGATATTGCACTCAAATGTAAGCACTATTTTCAAAGTCACATAACTTTTTAGTATTCAGCCCAAGTTCACCTACCATAATATCTACTGTAAGTAGTATGTGTTTCATGATGGTACATTAAAATTAACTAGCTGATAATTTAACCAGATGTAACTGGGTAAAAAAAACAATCTTCACTGCTGGCAATGACATGGTCCCCAAAGACTCTGCTGTACATATCAAATACTTTAACTAGAGACTTAAAATGAGGAGTTAAATATGGAAAGAATTTCAAGATTCTTGTTACACAAAATGGCCAAAAGTTTTTAGACACCTTACCATCACACCCATATGCGGTTCTTCCCCAAATTGTTGCCAAAAATCGGAAACACACAATTCTCTACAATGTCTTTATATGCTGTAGCATTAAGATTTCCCTTCAGTTGAAATAAGAGGCCCAAACCTATTCCAGTATGACAATGCCTCTGTGCACAAAGTGAGGTGTGGAAGAACTGGAGTGGCCTGCACAAAGCCCTGACCTCAACCCCACTGAACACCTTTTGGAACATTCGGAACACTAACTTTGCACAAATCCCCACAGCCATGCTCCAAAATCAAGTCTTCTCAGAAGAGTAGCAAAGGGAAGGGGTGGACTTTACCATTAGGCAAAGGTCGGCAATTGTCTTGGGACCCGAGCTACCAAGGGTCCCGAAAATGCTGCATAAACTTATGGTTAAGACAATTTTATTTTTACCTTTCACTAATTAATTATGTTTTTCTAAAAATCTATATGCTAAAATGCCATCAGAATGCTTAATTTATGAGTGTGTAAGCACCCCCCCCAAATATCGACAATGTCACGTGCAGTGTACAGACAGAGCAAAAATGAAGTGAAGCAGTGGTGCTGAAAAAAAGAGAAAGTGGGAGGAAAGCAAAAAGTTTTTATAAAGCCTATGAAGTGTTTTAATTAACAGATTTGTGTGAAGGCAGGTTGTAGTTGTTACAAACCCCCCCAAACACTTCTCTCCATTGGCGGTCCCGGCCCCCTGGGCATAATGCCCCCAGCTGAAACAGGAGACAGAACGGCATCCTCAGCAGAGCAAGAAAACAAAGTGACGTTCTCAGCGGAACAGACAAGCAGGGCGACGTCCTCAGCGGAACAGGCAATCAGGACAACGTCCTCAGCGAAGCTGGAACGCAGAGCGATGTCCTTATCGAAGCTGGAACGCAAAGCGACGTCCTCAGCGAAGCTGGAAAGCGAGGCGACGCCCTCAGCAGGACTGGAAATCGGGGCGACGTCCTCTTCGACCTTGGGCAGAAACTTACCATGAGAGTCCGTCCCTTCGACCTCAGACCTGAACATGACTTGGGAGGTCACCTCGTTGACCTCTAGCAGGAACTTGCCCTTATTCTGGAGTTCTGGATCTGAGACCTCCTCCTGGGTCTCAGGCTGAAACTCTGGGGCTGAGGTCGCCACGTCCACCTCTGGCTGAAGCTCTGAGGTCGCCACGTTGACCTCTGGCTGAAGCTCTGGGGTCGCCACGTCGACCTCTGGCTGAAGCTCTGCGGTCGCCACGTTGACCTCTGGCTGAAGCTCTGAAGTCATCACGTTGACCTCTGGCTGGAGTTCTGAGGTCACCACATTGACCTCTGACTGAAGCTCTGAGGTCGTCACGTTGACCTCTGGCTGGAGTTCTACAGTGGAGACCTTCTCATGGGTCTCAAGCATGCCCTCTGTCATGCATCTTGATGTGCTCTCCACCACGTTGACCGGAACCTGAAGTGGAGCTGCGGATTCTACCGGGTCCAACCATTCACAATAGAGGTGGAATGGCAGGGCCGCCTTGTTCGTCACATTGATTCCCCTCTCCAGTACATCCAGGCTGTTTAGTTGCCCTGGCTGCGAGAAATCCTCCAGAAAAAGTTCCGCAAACTGAGTGACATCGTGGAGGGCACTGGACCCTGTACGGACCAGCTGCTCCGCCCAGTCCCGGGCTGGGCCATACAACCGGGACACTAAGGACCCAAGCCACTGTTTCTTGGCCGGCTTGGGGTGCGCCAGGCTGACGATGTACACCTGGCTGTGAAAAAGGAACAGCAGCTGGCAGCTCTCCAACCCATACATCTCCGGCGGGAATTCAGCGCCAATCCTCTGTGGAAACTGGACTGATAAGAAAGGTGGCCAGTAATCCGTATATTTACTGTCATGACGCTCTCCTCGTTCTCCTGCTGCTTCCATGATTTGGGTCTGCTGCTTCCGAGTGTAGGGCGCAGTATTCTGTCACGTGACGAGACTGGAAACTGAAGCAAGTGCAGATTAAAGGCTTTATAGAAAAACACAAAGTCAATTAACATGAAACGTGGTCTAAAGCTAGAATGTCTTGAAGCTAGTCTTGAAGCTAGAATCGAGGTCTAAACATGAAACGAGATTCGAGGCATGAAACAAAAACAAGACACAGGAACACAACTGCTTAGCATCAAGGTAACTACCGTATACACATATAACTCTGTACTTAAACTTATAATACTGCGCGAGGTGCACAGAAAAACAAGGTGTTTAAATAACTCTGGACAGCTGGAAACAATAATGACACACCCTCGAACACCTACCAATAACAACACAGGGAGGAGACAGAACAAAACAAATGCAGGTGTCCATAGTAAACAAAGTCACCATCGTCCATACGCAATCGAAGAGCATGCGCTCGCAGAGCACTCACGCACTCTGGCTCGTGCATGCACGCACCCTACGGCTTTCCGTGCAAGTCACACGGTGCAGCAATATCTGCAGGGGAGATCGTGACAAAAACCCCCCCTCCTCTCAAAGGCGCACCGGGAGGAGGACATTCCCCTCCAATGGTGGTCCTGGTCCCCTCGGGGACCTGTCTTTTGCTGAACCAGGAAACTGAGTGCCCTCCGCCGTGAAACGCGTGAGAACGCCGTCAGCAGGGTTTGAGATCAGGGCTGTGTTCTCAGCGGGGTTCGAGATCAGGGCTGTGTTCTCAGCAGGGTTGGAACTCGGGGCGCCGTCCTCAGCGGAGCCCCAAAACAAGATACACGATACACGGTACATGGAAACAAGATACACGGTCGAAGCATGGAACGAGATTCGAGGCATGAAACATGAAACAAAAACAGGACACGAGAACACGACCGCTTAGCTTAAGGCCAACTTCCATATACACATCTATACTTATACTTAGTTAGTTAAACGTAATACAGCGCGAGGTGCACAGCAACACCAGGGGTTTAAATCACAAACGTAATTAAACTTGAACACAGACAGCTGGAAACAATCATGACACACCCTCGAACACCAACCAATAACTGAACAGGGAGGAGACAGACCAAAAACCAAAACAAAGGCATATGTCCATAGTAAACAGTCACAGTCCTCCATACGCAATCAAAGAGCGGGCGCTCACTGAGCACTCTGGCTTGTGCACGCATTCAGTGCACGTTGCACGCTGCGGCGCCGTCTGCAGGGGAGATCGTGACAGTAGTTCTGCAGGCACTGACGGCTCTAGCATTACAGCCAAAGAACAGCAAGGCTGGGACAGGCAGTAGCAGGCCCCATTCCTATTTTGCCTAGGGCCCCCAAATCACTAAATCCACCCCTGGCAAAGGGGGGACCAACTCAATAATAATGCCCATCATTTTGGAATGAGATGGTCAATATTCAGGTGTCCACATACTTTTGGCCATAAGGTGTATCATATTTGATTGTCACTGACCAAAACAATCCCAAAACACACAAATTAAAAATTACAATATGATGCATTGCTGTTCTCATGATTATTGTATTTGATATTTCTACAATGAATACACAATAATAATTAGAATGCAACACAGCATATCATTTTATTTAATGAAAACTGGACACAGAAATATTAATATTCTATGGAAAAGGTTATAGAACCATGCTTCTTAGTTTCACTTACTCAATTATTTTGTGCTGAAGCCTCACTTTATTGATTCCTAAAAAAATTTAAAAAAACTAATTCGCATTACCATCTTGGCCTCATGCCAGTGTGTGCAGAGAGCTTAGTTATGCATGCATGAGAGGCATGTACTGTGTACATTTACAAGCACAATATAAAAGAGAGACTTTCTGCCAGACTCTGGTTCAGCCTTATTTGAAAATAGGTCTATTCATGGCTTTTTGTCAATGAATTCACCTTGAGGGCTACACGCAAAGTTCTGGGTGCTCCGGGCAATGTTCTGCTTGGAAATTTTCGTTCTTGGCATTCATGTGCAGGTTAACTTGACTCATATCACCTACCTAAACATTGTTGCAGACCAACTACACCTCTTCATGGCAACATTATTCTCTAATGGCAGTGGCCTCTTTCAGAAGGATAATTTGTCCTGCCACACTGCAAATATTTTTCAGGAATTGTTTAAGGAACATGACAAAGTACAAGGTGTTGACTTTTCCTCCAAATTCCCCAGAAATCAATCCAATTGAGCATCGGATGTCCTGGACAAACAAGTCTGATCCATGGAGGACCCACCTCACAACTTGCAGGACTTGAGGGATCGGCTGCTAACATCTTGGTGCCAGATACCACAGCACACCTTCAGAGGTCTTGGAGTCCATGCCTCGATGGGTCAGAGCTGTTTTGAAGACACAAGTTGAACCAACACAATATTTGGCAGGTGGTTTTAGGGCAGTGGTGGCTCAGTGGTTAAGGCTCAGGGTTATTGATCAGAAGGATGGGGATTCAAGACCCAGAACCCCAAGCTTCCACTGTTGGTCCTGTGAGCAAGTCCCTACTCTCTCTCTGCTCCAGGTGTGCTATATCATGGCTAACCCTGTGCTCTGACCCCAGCTTCCCAACAAGTTGGGGTATGTGGGGGGGGGGGAGAATTTCACTGTGTTATAATGTATATAAACTACAAATAAAGGCTTCTTCTTCTTCTTAATGTTATGGTGGATCTATGTAAATTCTTGCATAGGGGACATCATTATTCTTTTCTAAGAAAGTGTCCTTGACAAAAAGTAAGAAATTTTTTCTCAATATTTTTATCTATGAAGTGTTTGAGCTCCAATACTCCAGTGAAAACTTTGACACTGTGTCTCATCAGGAAGATATCAACAAATAAATTTAAATGGCATGTTACTGAGATTAGCTAGTTGTTTGAAAGCCCAGTGGTGTCCACTGTCCCTAAAGAGCAGCTGATGCAGACAAGATTTAGTTAGTTTAGGATTTGTTGGTTTTCTATGTATATTCATTAGCTATATCTGTCATTAGCTATATCTGTTCATAACAGTAGTTTGCTTAGTCAAGTAGCTTCACTCAAAGGTCTGAATTAGAAGCTAATATGCAAATGAAAATGCAAAAAAAAAAAAATTATACAGTGGGGGAAATAAGTATTGAACGCATCAAAAAAATTTTCAGCAACTATATTTCTAATGAGGCTATTCACATGAAATTTTCACCAGACATCAGTATTAACTCAAGAAATCCAGAAATATAAAGAATTCACAGCATCAAAGTCCATAAATACAGTTATGTGTATTAAAGTGGAATGACACAGGAAAAAAGTATTGAAGACGCTAAGAAAAAGCAGTTCTCCAAGACAAGGTAAGGCAAGGAACCAGCTGAAATACGTAAGTAATTATACCTCCTATATGCGCAAATTAATATCAGCTGGGTTAGTAAACTGATGGTCTATAAAAAGGCTTTTCATTACGAAGGTGTCACACAAGAAACATCTCATGATGGGTAAAAGCAAAGCGCTCTCCCAAGACCTTTGCAACCTTATTGCTGCAAAACATATTGATGGAATCGGATACAGACGTATTTCAAAACTTCTGAATCCTTCAGTAAGCACCATTGGGGCCATTATCTGCAAGTGGAAGCAATATCACTCTGTCAACAACCGGCCACACACAGATAAATTTACCTTCTGATAAACTAAATTTAATATTTTCAGTTAAATTTACAGTCTGTATGCAAAAAAAAAAAAAAAACAACCGTTAACCTATTCCACCTTGTAAACAAATACAAAAAACCTCAATATTCAGTCTTCAAGTCGGCTCCTCTTAAATATATTTAAAGCTACGCTATTAGACATTTTCCATTGTCATGCTTCTGGGCTGGAGCCAGTTCTCGAACTGCTCTGCATATATTGTGTAGATATCTGAATAATCTCATATAGGATGTGATTGGGTGAGTTCATTTACCAGTCAGATGCACAGCGCTTTAGTTTAATGGTGTTCATTAGGGATGCACCGATCAGGATTTTTACGACCGATACCGATCCAGATACCAATCTTTTTTTTGGGGTTAAGCTTTAATCAGGAGGTCTGTCATAAACAGTTAAATGTAAGCTCTCTGCTCATGGTTACTGTTAATTGAATTAAAATAATAGCAATGAGAAATACTGTTGGTTAATTGATAAATAAACAAGCATAAAATATGTATTTTTAAATATAAGAGTCTAAATTAAATGTAGACCAACAGAAGCATGATCCATATTAGGAAAATGCTAATAGCCTTCTAAGGAGATAGCAAACTAAGCTTAATGTCAAATTGATATTAAGCGCAACCCATAGTAATTAAACATCATTTAATTTCTTATTGTATGAAGTCATTATAATATCTATTTTTTATATTAAATGATTTATTTATAACAAGTACATTTTATGTCTTTACATTTTATTAGTTTTTTTTGTTTGTTTATCAGTTGTTGCTTTTAGATCGGTTCCCCCAGTACAGTGTTGCCATGTCTGCTGATAATATTGTGTTTTTTGGGAGGATTAAATCAGATCATGGAAACTTGAGTTGACTTTTCTAGTGATATCTGGCAACCGTGAGTTTAAATGAAATGAATGCACTGTGTGTGTGAGCCGGGAGGAGTTAGTGAAGAGAGTGAAGAAGATCGGCAGTGTGCTGTATGTGTACAGCCTAAACAGTTGCTACTCTTGATTATGATTAGTGAGGAATTATTTAATAAGGAAGTTTGAATAAAAACCCACCTTGTAGCATTAACATTATTATTAATATACCACTGTGTCTACACGAGCAGGTCACAGTCGCAGTTTCAGGTAATTTTGCGGGATCAATAAAAGTAGAGATCGGGAAGTTGAGAGAAGCAGATGATGTACAGTGTTACTCTCGTCATCATAATGGCTTCTTTGCAGTATGTACACACTTGTATGTACTCCCTTTACTGGGAGATTCTTGTGAAGAATCTGCTGCCATCCACCAGGATGATGAAGATGAGACGTGCGTGGACCTTCCAGCAGGACAACAATCCAAAGCATACAGAAAAGGAAACTCTCAACTGGTTTCAGAGAAAATAAATCAAGGCATTCACATGGCCCAGTCAATCACATGACTTGAATCCAATTGAACAAGATTTAAAGACAATATGTTTAGAAGAATGGGACAAAATCACACCTCGATACTGCGGCCGATTAATTTCTTCATACAGGAAGTGTCTTGAAGCTGTCATTACAAACAAAGGATACTCCACTAAATATTAAATAAATTTCAGTTAACGTGTTCAATACTTTTTTCCTGTGTCAGTCTGCATTATTACACATAGCTTTATTTATGGACTTTAATGTTTGGATTTCTTTATATATGTGGATTTCTTTAGTTAATACCAAAGTCTTGTGAAAATTTCATGTGAATAGCCTCATTGGAAATATGTTTACTGAATAAAATGTTGACACGTTCAATACTTATTTCCCCCACTGTACCTTAATAAAAGTTAAGGTTTTCTAATTATATTTTTACTTGAGTTAAAGCACAAAACTATTTGGAAATGATTGGACTCAAAAGTTAAAGTATTGAGAGTTTTTGCATTAATAAACAATTTTTATTAAAGAAACCTGACTGCAGATATGAATTAGTTGTTCATGTCTTTCCCTACAAAGCAAGGGCTTACAAACCAAACCCTATGTCTCATACAAAAAGAGGAAATACAAGCTATTAATTACTTTGGTAACACTTTCTAACATGCAAACTCAGTGAAACAAAGATGATCCAACATAGTACACAGGAACACATCACAGGACCTGCATTTGTAAATAGTCTTGCTATACTTCTTCCTTTGAAGACAGTACACAGTGTTTTCTCCCAGCTGAGGCTTTGTCTCTCTTGGCAGAGGTTGAGGTGTTTACAATTGTCAGTGGATAGCATGGCCTCTTCTCTGCCACCTGTGACACGTCATTGACTGCTGCAGCCTCCACTTATAAGTAATTATAACAATAATATAAATGTAGCTATAACTATTATTATAATGAAGTATAGGTCTTTATGTGTCATTATAAAAGTGTTTATAGTGCAGTAATACTTGCTTATATATAATTATAAATGGGGCTATAATTCATTATAAGCATGGGCTTCATAGAAAGAATTACCATTACTTCCATGTTGCATGTGGGTTACTTGATTCACACAACTTGATTCTGAAAAGGTCATGATGCCATTTACTAGTAGATTGACTAAAATTAAGACTATTAATGATGTGTGTGGTGCAACAGGCTGTGGGATAAATGCATACTACTGTTACAGTTGATACCAGGGCCATGTTACATTCTGCTCTTTAGTGCAGGGAAGAAGGCTATATTGTGTGGAAGAAGAGTTCTTGTCTAATGGGTAGGATTTATATTGCAATCAAATGTTGGTAGAGCTAGGCATCCCAGCCGTATATTTATGTCAGGTTAATTTTATTTCTCTCTAATATTTCAGTCTGCATGGTTTGGGTATTCATTCAAACCAATGGCATCCTGCTTCTGTTCTTGCAAGAAATTTGTTCTCCAACCTTATATTGCTTGCACTGGACAGGCCTGGCTCAAGTCTTCAAATTATCATCTGTGATGTTAAGGGCTTTATGAATAATAAATGACTCACACTTTACTGTATATATGATGGTGTATTTCTGAAAGGTTCATCCTCACCCAATGGTGAAGTACATGAAACAGCAAATACTTGATAGAAGCAAGTAAAAATAGTGTACACCCTCTCCTCTGTTATAATTCATGTTAATATAAATTTACATTTTGATACTTTACAACTTTTTAAGAAAAATTTAAATTTTTAGAAAATTAAACTGAACAATCTTTGAAAAATGAGGATGATATAACCTCTCTTTGGACTGTGCTTATTTAAATGCATTATACCAAACTTCAGTTAGTTTCATTTGCTATTCTTTCTGCTGTTCTTTCATTTAATGCTGTTTACCTCAGCATAAGTTAAAGGACAGACAGCAGCAACAGCTAGCTCCTGTCCTAGCTAATCAGTGCAGTGAAACTGTAGGCTTGTGATAGTGTGCTTGTCAGATGAACAAATCAGTTTTGTATAGGAGAGGCATTTTTTCATTTTCATGTTCAGTGCATAGTATTTTGTGCTACTATATTTGCAGTACAGTGAACATGCCTTGGTTGATTTGTGATGTCTTTCAAGCTTCGTAAACCTTTTGTAACTTTAGATAAAGTGTGCAAAAGTGCATTAAAATGTACTTTGATGTGCTAATGAAAACACGGTTTCATCAGAGTTTCAAACAGCAAAAAAGAATCAATTCTGTATAATATTCATAAGTATTGATCCAAGCAGAGCAGTGAAAAAAGGAGCACTGGCCACAAACAAAGGACTGGAGAAGAACAAAAAGTCCTCCTATTTTCAGGCAGCCAATTAGCTTTACTCAGGTGCAGTCACTGTCCTCCTTAAAATGAGGATCGAACACTTTTTGTGGTGGCTGAAGAAGCAGAGGACACATCACTTTGAGTAAGAGGAAGTGGTATTTTTGTCTGCTTAACCCATTTTTTAAATTCTTTTATTTATATGTGGGTAGACAAAAAAAAATTTAGAGTGAGATTTACTTAAGAAAAGTATGGTAACAATCTCCACACAAAGTGTTAGTACATAGTTTAAGCATAGTTTAAGCATAGTTTAAGCAAGCATAGTTTAAGCAAGGTTTACATGGCACCATTGGGATTTTGTGTAAAATTCAGAGATTTATTCTTGTCATTCTAACTGAGTCATTGAATAATTTATTTTCAGTATACAGAGGAAAACCAAGACACTACAGTTTTGTTTTCATGTTTCATCTCTTGATGTTGTTCCAACAGCAAATCATCTGAAAGCAAATAGCTAAAAGAGCAAAGTGAAACCACAACAGGAAATGAAAACCTAATGTCAATGAAAAAGACCATTTTTGTTCCCTTTTAAAGGGAACTCAACACAGCTTGAGCTTGACTGGTACCAGCATGACTGGTATCTAAAGCTTGTGTAACATCATGCCTATTTATAGGCCTGCCATGATAAGTTGACATGGCAATTAAGCGTGTCACGTGATATAAAAATGTCACCTGTGAACTGCGCCGTCAGCCTTATTATCTTCAGCAAGACTGAATGTTGCTCGCAAAAAGACTCTTAATTTCTTTACTATCTTTTTAAAAAAAGAAAGAAAAATCTCTTTATATTTCTGTCCCTTTAAAAAAAAGAGAGAGAAAAGTATGAGTGAGAGAGAATTCAGGAAGTGTGTCATGCCTTGCTCCCATTTCATCACAGTGGGGGTGGACACACACACACACTTTGTGTGAAGTATCTATGGGTGGAGCACACCAGGGCAGCCCTCGAGAAGTCTGACTGTGCACATTGTGAACACCCTGCAATCAGGCAGCTTGCGGCTTGCTCTCTTCTCGGCTGAATTAAGTTGGGTTTCAGAGCCTTGGGGATCTGGGCCGGTTGCTGCAGCCAGCCAGCTCAGGTCCTGGGGATCTCGTATGGATCTGGGAGAGGAGCCGGAGTCAAGTGCTGCTCTATCTCTTGCTCTGTTTTCCGGGTCCGGCTCCCTGCCAGATTTTAGAGCTCATGTAGCGACTTCTCTTTCCGCTATGGAAAGCCAAGAAAAAAATCCTCTGAGGAGCCAGAAGGGCTCCTCAAAATAATAAAAAAAATAAAGCTCCCTCACATTGCATAAAACTCCCCTTTTTCCAGTAATGCATGATGAAATATTATGCTTCTGGGGAAAACCACACACTAACCATATTTATAAATCTGTGATGAATTGATGGGCAAAGCCTATGTGGCAGAGGGTCTCGCTTGTGTGTCAATGCATGCAATGACAGTGTTGGAGGCCTACCAAGCCGACCTGCTGAGTGAGTTCAGCATACGGCAATGTTCAGCCAGTTCCTTCCCCATCATGTCGAGTTCACCCAGGCACCCACGAGTAGAGCCCGGGCCAGCACTAGTACAAGGGAGGCACAGAAGGTGAGTTTTGTAGCCTGTATCCCCCCACACAGACTCAGGGGAACCAGGCAGCCACAGTCACAGCCTGCTAATAGGCTTGATCTGAGAATGATCATAAAGGCGAAGTAGACAAAGACGAAGCAGTCCTGAGGGGCCATGGAGGAAGTATCAGGGAACATGAAGTTGTTAATGCAGTTAGCCACCAGTACTACTCCACTAGCCAAGGCTGTCCCAAGTTCTCAGTCTTCACTGGTCAATTAGCTGTCACAGGGCAACAAAAATCTGATGCTTTCCCTCTAACAGAATGTGGAAGAGTTAATGTCACTAAAAGACTCTCTGGTAGCATGGAAACTACTGCCAAATGTGTCTCCATGGGTTCTGTCTATCATAAAAAAGGGTTACCGGGTCAAGTTCAGAGCTCGACCCCCCAACCCCCGGTTCAGAGGTGTTATCACCACAGTAGTCAGCAAAAAGCAGAGCCCGATGTTAACGCAACCATCAGGGAGGGTGACGTTCACACCGCCTGTTCAGGCAGTCGCAACTAATTCTTCTCTGAGCAGAGGGAAAGTTTTTTTCAGTGAGTGCAATGTACATACCCGGTAACCGGAATGTGGGGGCAGACTTCCTGTCAAGGCAGGGACTGAGGTCTGGGGATTTGAGGCTCCATCCACAAGTGCTGGAGTCCATATGGCGGAGGTTCAGCCTAGCAGAAGTGGATGTGTTCGGCTCTGAGGAGACAACACACTGCCCGCTGTGGTTCGCCCTCACTCCTCCTACACAATTGGGGATGGACGCAATGGTGCACACATGGACCTCACTTTGTGTACAGGGGCATTGTCATGCTGGAACAGGTTTGGGTTTCTTAGTTCCAATGAAGAGAAACTGTCATAGTACAGCTTACAGAGACATGCTATACAATTGTGTGCATCCAACTTTGCTGCAACAGTTTGGAGAAGACCCAGATATGGGTGTGATGGTCAGGTGTCCAAAAACTTTTGTCCATGTAGTATACATAAAGCAAATGTCAATTTATAAAAGTATGCACTAAAACTGAACACGTAAGCACATACTGTGAGGCCTATTTACAAAGCTAAATTCTCTATAGAGATATTAGCCAGGAGGCTTATAGAACAAAAGAGAGCTACCCAAGTCCTGGGAGTGCTACCACCTCTCATCGTTCACAACCCCCTGTGTTTAAAATATAGAGCATCTTCCTAGAATTCCATTTTGCCTCATTGCAAGGAGATAGCAGTTTTAGTGCACAGAAACACCCAGGGAAAGTCAATCACTTTTGCCTGACAGTGAAATGTCAATGAACAGGGAATGCACCTGAGAGTGTGGGTGATTTATTGCCCCCTTCTGCTAAGCCCACGCACTGCCTTTAATTAGAAAAACAGTGAGGAGGCAGCTGAAGGCTTCAGCTTGTGCAAATCTTCACAATCATCGATGTGCAATGCAGTACCTTCACTCATATCAGAAAATATAGCTCTAACACCTGTCATTTCTATATGCATAGTAGGCAGACCTACACACACCCACCCACACACACCCACACACACACAAACACACACTCTGTATGCATAAGAAAGCACATGACTGTGAGTTTTCTTTAATGTTTGAATTATGTGAACTTTAGAAATTTTCTATTAGCCCCAGCTCTGGTAAAAGCTTGGCATCACAGAAAACTCATAATTTCCATTTGGGGTCATTTGGATCAATTCCAAATAATTTCCATTTATGTTCAATTTCCATTTGGGGTCATTGGCAAGCCCTGCTTTTAGTGTTACTCAAATCATACACTAACATAAAATCATTCAATAACACAGTCAATCTTTTGTCAAGTTATAGTTTTTCATCTACAGGCCTAACTTCACTAAAGACAATTAGTATAATATCACACAGAGTAAGCCAATGCAATTACAAATAAATTACATGAAATTATAACGCTACAGGAATATTGAAATGATGCACCCTACATAAACATAACCAATGGAATAACTTACTACTATAAAATGTAAAATAAATATATTTATTTCTACTGTAGTTGTCTGAGGCTTTTATTAACAAATACAACCTACAGTACAGTGCTCTGTGAAGCCATGAAAATAAATCCACTTTACTTCAGTAAATATAACAAGTAACAACTGACAGGATCTCAGACTTCACTTATTGTTCTTACTTTGTTTATCCTGTCTTGTGCTTTTTGCACATAAAAATAGATGCTTCTCTCAAAATCGAAAATCAAAAGGCTCTGCTATCCCACAGTTTGAGGATAGGGTGAAACCAAGTCTTGCATAAGATTTGGTTACTGTCACAGGCAATCAAATTATCTTCTGTCTAGCAAGAAAGCTATTTATTCCAGCACAGATGGATGTCCTCCACTTGATACATACTATGTGCAGCAGTGTGTGTACTGTATAGATGTGTGTGGGAATGTATGTATTCGTGTAGAGCTATGTAGGGTGATCACCTCCTCCCACCCCTCCCCACCCCTTTCCTCACATTTCAATGCTTCTGTTGCATTTACCACAAGGAGAGGAAGGGTACATTGCACATATGGGTGAATAAATTAAAGGAACATTAAAACAACATAAAGCATCTTATTAAAGTGTCAGAACAACTTCACTGTGCCATGGCATAGATTCTGCAAGTATCTGGAACTGTACTGGAGGGGATGAACACCATTTCCCCAACAGATATTCCATCAGTTGCTGTTTTGATGATGAAGGAGAGCAGCGTCTAACACAGTGCTCCACAAACTACCATAGGTGTTCAACTGAGTTGAGATTTTACATCATTCATATATTCATCACCCTGTGGATGGGGACACTGCAATCCTGAAAGAGACCACTCCCATCAGGATACCGACAGGAATGTGTCTGTACATGATAAAGGTGATCAGTCAGAATAAATTTTAGCCACTGAATTTGTCACCCATTTGTACGTACACACAAACATTAAACTGATGCAGGCCTATGGGAAAATGTCTCAACTCAGTAAGGTAAGGTATGTTCTGAAATATCCAGAGGCAGAAAAGGCTTCTATTTGAGCTCGTTTTTTCCCCCCAGGATATATAAAGGAGATCCTGTTGGGATTTTTCTCTGCGGTAGCTAGAAAAAGGAATTCTGGACTACTAGGTATTACTTTTTTGGAAGATAATCTATGTATACAGTTCTCATCTAAGAATGCTAGAACATTGCTTAGTCTTTTGACTTTGATAAGCTTGGAACTATCCTAAATAAATAGCTAATTATTACTAATGAGTGTTCCTGTACAAACCCCATGCTAATTACATTATGTTAATGTTTAATTCATCAAATGTGTGAACATGTAATGCATTTTGCCTGTAATAGACTAAGGTTTTTGGGGCTTTTGATATGCTCCCTAATCACCGTCCAATGTACTTAAAGACAAATGAGGTTCATTGTCCATGATTACGGATCAATCAGCTGACATTCATTTAATTACAGTATGTATACCATCTGTATTCAATGACTTTCACCCACTCTAGTGAAGTTAGAATATGAGGACTCCATCCATCCATTTTCTATACTGCTTATCCTACAGAGTCATGGGGAACCTGGAGCCTATCCCAGTGCGCACGGGGCACATGGCGGGATACATCCTGGATAGGGTGCCAATCCATCGCAAGGTACAATCACAAACACTACACTACACTACACTACACTTTGGACATGCCAATAAGCCTACCCTGCATGTCTTTGGACTGGGGGAGGAACCCCAGCAGAGGGAGAACATGCAAACAACGCATGCACAGGGCCGTGGCGAGAATCAAAACCCCAACCCTGGAGGTGTGAGGCTAACGTGCTAACCAATAAGCCACCGTGCGCCATAATATGAAGACTCACGCAAGAAAAATGTCTAAACATCCTTACAGTCTCTTGTAAATGTTAATGATGAAAATAAAAATTTGGGAGGTGTTTCTGTGCATTTGAACTCTGGACCAGTGACCACAAACTGCCATCTTAGCAAGAAATATTATCTTAATATACTATACCTAGTACATATAAGTATATTATATAAGAATATTAAAATAGTATCTAAATATCATATACTAGCTTAATATGCCTATATTACACCTTGAGCAGTTATTTACTATTGAGAATTATCCCTTAATTTAGCTGCTCACATCTGGGTTAAAGACATGGTTGAGAATACCCAATGGTAATGAGCTCAGGAAAGATATTTATTTGTGTATGAAACATAAATGTTTTACAATCCATTTCTTAGGGTCTAATTTCACCAAATTGCCACAAGAACAGGCATTTCCACCGCACATATACAAAATAAACATTCTCCTATACTCAAAGAGTTCACATCACATTATGTTTTTCTTCAAAACAAACGTATTAAAATATCAGATATATTAGCTATCTGCTGTCTCTTATTATCAAACTGGAGCCATCCACACTGCTGTAGGCTGCTGTATAACAATTTCGACTAGCTGGCCATGTTTTGGGGATCAGTTTAGGTTATAGCTTGGACACATTCACAGATAAAAATGTATTTCAACACTGTAAGAGAAGCTGAGAGATCGTGATTCTGTTGATCGTGTAGCATGACATTGGAGGGACCATTAGCACTGGTGAGCCAAATGAATGAGCATGCACTGAGCAAATGTGGCTTCAAGCTAATGATGATGATGATCCTCCCTCAGCCTCAAGGGCAGAATATTACTCTCATCACAGCCAAATTAAAGGTAGGGTAACAAAATATCAGAGGCAAACACTATGGTTTATTCCACAAAGAAATTTGGCTAAAAAGATGAATATGTGTAGAGGATGGATGCATAATTTTCGGTGATCTAAAGTCATGCTTATCATGCCTCAGTTTGTTTTGCATCTATTATATTATCCTGAAGCACAGAGCAAGGGAGGGGAATTGAATGTGCAGAGATGAAATAGCAAGGGGTGACCTTCCCTTTGATGTTTTCCTCATTTGTTGTTCATATCATCTTAGACCGTTTCTTTGGCATGTCAAGTGTTCTTTTGGCTTATTCATCTGGGTGTCTGGGTTTGACCCCCTATAGTGCTCTACAGACAAACACCATCAGCTCTGTGATGAGCACCTGCTGTCAGGTTTTCAAATAGTTTTCAAATAGACAGTAGAGCTTCAGGATGCCATATAATTTAAAAGAAAACATTCAAATGAACTTTTCACTTAGCAAACTCAAATGCAGCCCTATACGTACAAGTGAGAATTGTGGATAATTCCTTTTGCTTAATAAATAACATCCAAGCTTTTTACAAAACACATTCAGTAAATCCGTACATTTTAATGCCTTTTGGGTCCTTTCTAAGTTAGGGGTGGTGAATATTGATGCATTCAAGGACCACAAAGGCAAATGTTGATGTTTGAGAACAGTGCTGAATAAAAAGCTGAATCTTGCACAATGCCTCCATCACTAAATCTCCAGTGAAGAGTCAGAGCCTGGGGCTTCCTACATCACTGCAGTCAAGGAAGCAAGGGTGCACAGCAGTGTGGCAATACACTGCTGCCCCAACTGCTGCTCAGTGTTCTCCTACCCCATGGATGTGATGCCAAAATGCTTTGACACCTAATCTGTGGGTGCGCCTTCGCTCTCCGCAGGGCTTTGTCAACTGACATCTTTGCACTGAGACAGGGTTGTTCCCTGTACAGAAATCACTGGGCTGCTCTCATGACATTTTACACATCAGCCTGGCTCTGCAAGTTCATTAGCAGGGTAATTAACAGACACTTAGACAGCAGCTGCAGGAACATTTGTCTATCATTGGTAAAAGTGTAGGAAGGCAGACATGGAAGAGACCCATGAGAAGGAGCAAATGTTGGTGAGAGTGAATTGTCTTTCTACGTTTGACTCAGGAGAGCAGAAGTGGAGCGCAGCAAGGAGAGCAGCAAATAAATCATCCCCCCAACCCTGTGCTTTGTGCTCTGTTTTGCTTTTTTCTCAGCAGGACCCATGATAAATAACCACCCTCCAAAAAAGGAGCATATAAAAACAGGAAAATGAAAGCAATAAAATAAAACAAGAGGGGTTTCCTGTGAATGCCAGCAGGGACAGAAATATGCCTCCTGAATCGCAGAGCAAAACCAATATGTAAGCCACGGCTGGACTGCAAGTTTACGAGCCATTAGGTGTTTTCAGGAGGCTTCAGCACTCCTGACTCCAGTCCGGGAGATGTGTGGGCCCTCCTCGCGCATTCATCACCCAGCCTTGGGGCTTCACAGGGCACATTGCAATTAAAACAGTCCTGCTTAAGGCCATATTGCCCCTCATACTCCCCCCATCCCTTTGCTGCTACTTTCACAATCCTTCTGTTTCTCATTCTCTCCCTTTTACTGTGTAAGAAGGTGAAGGACATAAGTAACTTTCATACAGTAAACACTACACTAATGTTACACTAGTGATTTAGTGGCACTGAGTGCCACAGTGCCACATTGCGAAACTGTGTCATTCAAATCTGCCTATCCATCCTGAATCATTCACAAATGATGAGATTAAACTCCTTGTCTAGAGTACACATGGCAAATACATCCAAATTCGCATTTACAGTCTATAAAACAATATGCTTTTTTTTTTACACTCAAGTAAACATTTGCCTCTGGATGAACGCACTTAATTGTGAGCACACACGTCTTTGCACATGCTCTCCAAAGGATATGTACACCCTTGACTAAGATTGCTCTGAATTCACACCTGGGGAATATGCTGATGCCTTGTTTGAGCTGAGCGTGAATGGGTTAGTGCCAGCCTAAATAGAGTTATGAGTGATAGCACAGTATGCGCCACTCTCTTTCCAATGGGGTGCAGCTCTGTGGCAATACTCCCACTGGGACATTAGCCTATAATTCTATACACTACAGTACACCTTGTTAATGAAAAATGACTTTCATGCTTTTCGTGGCCTTTATCATTAGCAGAGCCACACCGTGTTTGAGTTATAGTTGCCATTGCCCTGTTTGCTTTATGGCCAAAAGAACAGTCCTTCAATCGCAGCTTGTGCAGCCAAGGCATCGCTATCCTATAATGAAGCCATTAAAAATGCTTGGCTGCTGCCAGATGGCTTGTTGGTGAGGAGAGAGAGCAAGCCAGTCTGGCTGCATTTGAGGCCCGCACACCAGTGATGCCTTTAAAGGTTGTTGTTATGCTATTTTGAAAGCAATATACCAGGGAGATTTGGGGCAATGCATGAATGGAACCTTTTTGGCATGCTTGTCCTGGCTCCATTTTCTTTATCCGTTCACTCATGTGGGAGTAAAGAAGGATCTGTGACTGGGTCGGCCTGGTATTACAGAGCCTGGCTTTACATATGGTATATATACACACACACACACACACACACACACACACTTTGCAGCTTCACTTTCCTCATTTGACAGTGATGGACCATCAGACCATCAATCTACACTACAAGAAGATCAGTATCTTTCACAGAGCATAGTTCAGTGGATCATCAAACTTACTGACATCACAGTTTGTGGGTGGAAATGACATACAACATTCCAGTGATATAAAATTTTAAAGTAAAAAGTTCTTGCATTTTCAGATTTATTTTATTTCCACTAAATTGACACCTGCTCCCTTATTGCATGGCAGCTCTGATCATACTGCACAGACACATACTGTATGTCATCTTACCTACTGTACCCAGAGAGCAGGGCCAATTATGCTATCTTGGACAGCTGTCCCCAGTTTCATTGTCAGGACTCAAATTTGGGATCTCCTGACAACAGGGTGAACGCTTATATCTTGTGCCATTTTGGGCCCTTCAGAAATGTTTCATGAACTCTATACTGTGCAGATAATTAAAAGCCAGTGTTTTGCCTAGACTCATTCAAGCTGTTTGGAAAAGAATTTGAAATGTCTTGTGCTGGAATTAAATTGAGGGAGGGATATGTGCCCCATAAATGTCAGTTAAATGTTACAATGGCTATTATTATGTGGGTCACACATTGGCCCAATCACTGCTCATCTATTAGTGGAGCTCAGTGAGGCTTCAGTGTTTGCAAATTAAAAATGATTGTTGGCTGTAACCAAACGAAACACATGATTCCATTTCTGCTACCCAACCTCCAACTCCAAGTCATGGAGTAAGGTCATAAGTAAATATTTGAATAGAAAGTCGAGAGATTCATAGTAATTCCCTTTTTAATAGAAAAATAATGTAGGATGTAGAGCACTCATTTGTCCACATTCCAATGTAAGGTTCAGTTCTCATGAGAGAGAGACCTACTTGTAGTATTTAACCTTCAATTTAACATTGTCCCTGTCTGTGCTTTTTCCACTCATAGAAGGCCTGCATTTATTTACTACACTCTGTCTGTAAGGGAACTTGGAAATGGTGGTTATTGATTGTAGATGATTTATACTCGATGCCTGAGGGCAAGTGTAGGATATATGAAAATCTTTGGTGCAGGCAATAATCTAAGGTATAATCACAGATTTATGTGTGCATAAAGCTTAATTCTTGCATTTTTGTAAACTAGTGTTTCACAGAAACACTTGATTATTTCTTTTTTGTGGCTGGGGAGAACAAGATGAGTGTATGTTTTATACAGTTTGCCTTGTATTTTAGGGCTTCAAGATCCTATTTTTAAAATATCAAGATATTTTGTTTCCTCAATTAATTAAACATCATTAGCTGCAATAGCAGTGATCCTTGTGTCATTTTTGTTCAAGAATTATATTCTCTCTCTCTCTCTCTTTCACACACACACACACACACACACACACACACACACACACACACACACACACACACACACACACACACACACACACACACACACACACACATCCCAAATGCAAATATGTTCAGTGGGGTTGAGGTCAGGGCTCTGTGCAGGCCACTCGAGTTCTTCTACTCTAACCTTGGCAAGCTATGTCTTCATGGAGCTTGCTTTGTGCACAGGGGCATTATCATGCTGGAACACGTTAGTTCCAGTTAAGGAAACTGCAATGCTACAAGATACAAAGACATCCTATACACCCATATATAGGTGTAATGGTCAGATTTCCATAAATGAAGGAACATAATGCCCATAATTTGTATATAAAATTTATATAGAAATCTATAAAAATGTACAATGTTAAATGCGGGAAAAAAGTGGCAGCAAAGCTATTTTCTTTCTAAATTGGTCGAATCATGATAATAATAATCAGTGACTTTTATATTGAGCAAAATAATCATGATCATTGTAATGCCACTCCATGTTATATTGTCTCTTACATGTATGTATGTGGAACCCTCTGTAAAGATGCTAGCAGATGCAGGACATATGAACATTTCCCTATTTAACATATTTAACAATCTTCCGTAGTCACACTCTTCTATCTTATACACACTGTGTGGGTGGGGCATTGTCTTCTTATATCATCACAGAGTAAATAAAATGCTTCTACATTTCAGTCATTATTTTAGCCACTATCTGTTTTAGCCATAATTCTATCCTACCTTTACTTATTAAATTACTCCCACTAAAACTACGAATGCATTGGACGTCACACTCTTTAGCATTCCACATTAGAGTCCACAGATTAAAGGGGGGGGGGGGGGGGGGGGGGGGGGGGGGGGGGCTTCATAAGGCTGTATGTATTAACAAGAATGAAATATAGCACCTATAATCACTGATTAAAGACATTTTCCAATTCAACTATAACCCCCCAAGTCACTGCATGTTGGTATAGATATCCTGTACTTCAGAGTGACATCTCTGGGATGAAGCTGTCACTGCAACCTCAGATTCATAACCAGGCAAATTGCATTAAAAAGTATGAAGCCTTAGCTCAGTCCCCAGTGGCTGTGGGGTCACATTATACAGAGGCAATGCGCTATTAAAAGAGAGAGCGAGAGAGAGAGAGAGAGAGAGATAGATATTTTTTTCTACTTTTTAAGACGCTTTTCATGTATCAGTGTAGCATATTTACATATTTTTAAAAAATAATAAATTTAAAAAGAACCCCATCAGACCCCCTGCCCAGAACCCCAAACCCCCTCAGCCTTACTATAAATCCATTATAGTCCATAAATCTGTATGAAAGTCTACAGCCTGTTTCTATTAAAGCCTTTCTTGCAGCTGATGTCCATTTTCTTAATATAAACCATCTGTATGGTCAGAGCACATTCAGTTTTTCATTTTTTGTTGTGTGTTGTGCAGGGTTGACAAATTTTTCTTTGTCCGGGAAGTTTGTCAGCGAGATGTTCCGTTTTCGTTTGGTCAGTTCTAAAAACCGGTTAATCTGTTCTGTGGTGTAAAGTTGTTCAGGTTGTTCTGAAAAGTCAAAAGTATTTGGCTTATCTGGATTGACCTCTGACTCCTCCATGTTTGTAAGCAGTTCCCCTCCTGTAGCTCAAGTGCTACACTCTGGGCCCTCATTCTCCTGCATCACAACACCGTGCTGTGGCTGTTTGAACGATTCCACCACCTTGTCCATCTTCTCTCCTCCAGTTTCCAGCTCAGCTTTATCGTTCTTAAACTCGGCAGTATGTTTTTGTCTCAGTGTGTTCTTGTGTGGGCTCTGTGGTTTCTTCTTTTGCTGCTGCTTTACACGGTCAGTGCAGTCATTGAGGCCGGGGTCGTTACTAACAGCTCTAACACCACCGTCGGTGTCTGTGATGTTGTTTACAGTAACATCCGCATTTAAAATTCATTTAAAATTCACATTAAGCGTATTGTCCTGACTATTCAAAGGCATAAGAACTTGTCTATGAAAAGACAAGATTTGGCTTCACTGCCGAGTTTTTGCAGCCATGTGGAATTAGTCTTATTGGGCTGGGAACTTCTCGAAGCGGGCTAGCTCCTTCATTATCACCTTGTTTTGAAATAATGGGAGCATGTTGGAGATGACAATTATGTCTGCCCCTGCAATGAGAAGGGAAGCTTGTACCGGGGCTCCTTTCACCCATATTCCATTTGGAGCAGTTTATTGATGAGGTTTTGTTTTCTTGGGAACACCTCCACTGTTTTGTTCATCCAGGAGGCAGAGTAGATGTTCTCATACCCGACCTGCTCTCCCACCTCTAGCAGCACCCCCTCCACCTGTGCTCCATTCTCCAGCACACACCTGACGCCATGCCGGAGAGACAGCTTCTCCCCGCCAGCCTTAGAGACCATGGTGTCCCACTCACTCTCTCTCACCTTCAGCTTTTTACAACTTGTGTGCATAATACTTTAATGCTTTTACTTATTTAATCCAGTAGGGAAAGAAACCAAAAAAGCAGAAAAATTGGCAAAATGCCAGAGAGTCCTACACGCTTTAGCTCTGCACTCAGCGCATGCACAGAGAGAGAGAGAGAGAGAGAGAGAGAGAGAGAGAGAGAGAGAGAGAGAGAGAGATTTGTAATGCCTTTAATGCATCAGTTTTGGTATATTTCCTTTTTTTTTTTTAAAAGAAACCCACCCCAGTCCACTATGCATCCATTCTGGTCAAATCCATAGTGCCGTTCTTCAATTCCCCTCTTACGACTGCTGTATCTGTTGTAATCTGTTCTGCTGTATAAAACTGTTCAGGTTGTTCTGGACGGTTAAAAGTATATGGTTGATCTGGGGTGACCTCTTCCTCCTCCATGTCTGTGAGGGGTTCCGCTCCTGTAGCTCCTGCGCTACACTCTGGGCCCAAGTCTTCCAGCATCACAACATTGTGCTGAGGTTGTTTAAACGATTCCTCCTCCTTGTCTATCTTCTCCCTTATTGTTTCCAGTTCAGTTTTATTGTTCACAATGTTCTTGTCCTGTGGGTTCTTCTGTTTTCTGTTGTGCGGAGTCACTAGCTCCGACAGCGATAGTGGTGTAGGGTTTGCTATGAATGCTGTGTGCGGTGTTGGTTTTATTGCTATCACGGACACGGGTGTCAGTGCTATCACTGGGTGCTGTGTTTGTTTCGGTGTTGTTGTGTTCATCACTGACCTCTTCCAGCTGTAACCTTGGTGTGTCGTTACTCCCCTCTGCCCCAAGTTCCTGTTCTCCAGTGTTCTCCCGCTGGCTGTCTCCGCGTTGCTGCTGCTGTACCCCGGCCGTACAGCTCTGTGTGGGCAGCTCAGCCTTTTATGCCCGATTTCCCCACACCCAATACACCTCAGGCATTCGGTGGTGGCAAAAATTGTGTAGCTACTGTCACCAACTTTACACTTAAAGTTAACATCCAGTGTTTGGTTGCGGTTGTTAATAAATATATAAACCTGTCTCCGGAAAGACAGGACGTGTTTCACCGCAGAGTTCTTACAGCCGAGCGCAATATCAGTCATGGGGCCAGCGAAGTTTCCGAAGAGGGCCAGTTCTTTCATTATCAACTCGTCTTGAATGAAAGGGGGCACGTTGGAAATAACGACCCGTGTCGCAGGGGCAGAAAGAGGGGTAACGTGTAGCATGACCCCTTTCAGCCATATTCCATTTTCAGACAGCGTATTGGCGAATCTTTCTTTCTTTAGGAAAATAACATTTGGGAGGCGGAGTAGATGTTTTTGCACCCAACCTGCTCTCTCACCGCTAGCAGAACCTCCTCCACCTGTCCTCCATTCTCCGGTACACACCTGACGCCATGGCGGAGAGACAGCGTTTCCACTCCGGCCTCAGAGGCCATGGCGTCCCGCTCACTCTCACCCAATCTAAACTTTTACCGGTTACTAATACTCACTTAACTTACACATTCAATAAATTAAATAAAAGAAAGGAAAAAGAAAACAATCTTGCAGAAATTTTTGGCAGGACACCAAACTGCTCTCACGCGCTCCATACACCACGCTTATTCTCTCCCACCTTCAGCTTTTTACAATTTGTGTGCATAATACTTTAATGCCTTTACTTATTTAATCCAGTACTGGTTAGGAAAAGAAACCAAAAAAGCAGAAAATTGGCAAAATGCCAGAGAAATCTGCATGCTTTAGCTCTGCACTTAGTGCATGCGCGCACACACAGAGAGAGAGGGGGGGGGTATAGACATATTAGGCAGAGACAGAGGGTTGTGGTAGCACTGAGACTGAATTAGTAACTTACTCCAGGCATATTGTCAGAGTTGCAGCATAAGGACATGACCTCCACTGCTACCAGAATTGAGTAATTTCTTTTGCACAGCAACTGTATGGAGTTCCCCATGAACATCCAGACCTGCTTCCCTTGGGACTAGGCAGCGTGTAAATAATTACACCCAACCTATAGCTTTAGGAGCCCATTTACAAACCTCTCTACCAGCGTTGCAGCAGCTGAGCAAGAATTCCCCACTAAATATATGCCTGTAGAAAGAACACAGTGTAGAATCACAAGCTTGGTCCTTTGACAGGATGATTAATTACCCAGGTAGGTGCAGCACAAAAGTCTGTGCACTGATAGAATAATTAATGTGGAACGATTTGGGAACTCACACCATCAGTAGATATGATCAATTTGTTCAAATCAGTAAATTCAACTGTAAATTTCCAAAGTGCCTGTGTGTCAGTAAATTACCGTATATGAGAGAACGATAATGAGAGAGAGAGTAAGAGAAAGATGGGAAGAGTTTGTGTGAACAGGGAATAATGACTAGATTCGCTGTGGAACATGTGAAAACCCACCAAAAACTCTAAATGAAAACAGGTACCAAACTTATGTACTGAAAATAGAAACATGAATAAGGAATAATGAACACTGACCAGTGAGTGAAAATCTGCTTTATTGTTTCATTTTCATCATGAACAAATGTATTCTTGTAGTATAGCTTTTCCTGCAGTTTTTCATGGGTCAGTAGATAAGTTTTGGAACAACACTTTTTTTTATCACTCCAGAAAAAACAGAGCTCCTCCACCTCCTTACACTTAGTCAGCAGCCATATGCTGCCTTGGCATCCGTACTGCCATATATAGCATATAATAATGGAACAGTTGGAGCAAATTCATTTCTATTTAGTGGCCGTCACTGGCTCTATGTTTTATGCTTGCTCACTCCGACTGGAATGGCACATCCATGTTTAAGTTCATTGGTTTGCACTGTTGCTGATTTGTTAGCATGTTAATTGAAGTCTTTAAATATACATGGTGTAAGATGGGTGTCTCTGGTAGAAAAATCTGACAGAAAAATGTTTGCTGGAGAACATTTCAAATCATAGGTTGTGCTTCACTTTTCCTCAACTGCATGCATTGAACTAATGGCAACGATTGTACACATCGCATTTAGATTTGTGCTCATGAATGTGATTTTCATTCAGTAATTGAACAGCAGACAAAATGAGCAAAACCTCTCATCAAGAACCTTATTTATTATCAGTTGGTTAACTCTTACTGTGACTGCCTGATGAAGGAGTGGTGCCCGTGCGTTGCCGACAACTGTGTTTATTCTGCAGTGTAACTGTGTTTATTCTGCCATATCATAAAACAGCTATTTGTCAACTAATGTTAAATATAAGCTGTGGTTGAAGGAAAAAGGGTTGCTGCATGCACCAGACTGTGAGCTGATTGTAGGGACTCAGCAAGAATAAAAACTGAATACGTTTTCACCTTATAGTCTACAGCTTCATATGAGATTCGATAACAGATTTACATTTGATTTGTTTACACTCTATCACTCCCTCTCCTTATTGGCTGCAGCTCCTGCCAAACACCATGTAGCCTCTTCCATGCTTGAAGTGGTGGTGTGATGACATTTTATATATTTGAGCAGGCATATGACGCATACATACACATTTCCTGTTAAATCTAACCTGACGCCCCTGAAAATTTATTGTGAATTATTATTACTGAATTGTCAGGAGTATTTTCCCCCTTACTCATTTTAAACAAACAAACAAAAAATGCAGGTTTAAGAAAAATTTAATTATTAGGGACATCCAGTGCCTTTCTTTGCTTCTAATGACCCTAATTCTGGTTAGTCTACCAACAGAAAATGGTGTTAATGTTAATCGTTGGCCATAGGCCACTTAAACTGTTAGTTGAGATTATGCTTTCTCTCGATTATAACAAAAACACACTGATAAGTGTGATTACAGCACATCTAAGTGGAAAAGAATAAAGAGTTACTTAGCCCCAAGTATCTGTCTAATCAGGTTAACAGCCACATTTAGTCTGATCTTTAGCCAAGAGATACATCAAGCCAAACTATTTGTAGATTCCTTCCCTGACCAATATAACCAGTAACCTGCAAAAATGGAGACATTGTTGCCTTAGGCTTTGACCTGGCAAAGACCCATGCTATATTTAACCAAAAGCTTACCTTCACTTCTATTGATTTTTGTATTTGAATATTCGGCGTTCTTAGAGTAAATTGGTATAATCGTGGAGATTTGCAAAACTGAATTTGTCCCCCTTTTTGGAATATTTCAGTATCCCAGTAGTAGGTTTGCATTTATAAGCTTGACATATCCTGTGGAATGATATTTCGTCCTTTTATTGATTCATACACACATCCAGAGCAAAGCTGTTCTCGTGGAAGTAATGCTGACAAAATTACAAAGGAGATCCAGACTGCATCAGGGAGAAGATGCAAAATAAACATAAAGTTTTACTTACTTTACTTAAAGTTTACTTTGAAACACTTTAGATGTACCATTTAACTGTATGGAACCACTATCTGTTAACATGGATTAAATGTTACAATTTCATTCACTAATGACTTCACCTAATTAGCTTGAACCAAGAGTAGTTACAAGATAGATATACAGTATACAGTTGCAATCAACATTATTCAACCCCCATTGCAAATCAGGTTTATTGCCAAAATTTACAGACTTTCAGCTGTTTGCAATGAACAATCAAACAAAAACAACTGAAATAGCTCAACACAACAAGTGGTGTCTCCCAATTCAACTGAAAATGCAACTTATAATGATTTCCCCAGTTTCAAAATTATTCAACCCCTTCATTGCAAGCATCTTTAGTACTTAGTAGAGCACCCTTTTGCTGTTATTACCTGCTGCAAACAAGATGCATAGCTTCTGGCAGTATTCCTGAGGAATCTTAGCCTATTCCTCATGAGCAATGGCCTCCAGTTCAGTAATATTCTTGGGTTTGCATGCTGCAACCGTCTTCTTCAAATCCCACCAGAGATTTTCTATGGGGTTCAAGTCAGATGACTGTGATGGCCCTGTAGATTCTTGCAGGACTTCTTCTGCAACCAAGCCTTGGTGGAATTTGATGTATGCTTGGGATCATTATTCTGTTGGAAGTTTCAGTGATGCCCAAGCTTCAGCTTCCTCACAGACGACATGATGTTTTCTCCTAGGATTTCCTGATACTTCAATGAATCCATCTTGCCCCAGAGAATCACAGAGCCATCACTATGCTTGACTGTGGACAAAGTGTTCTTTCTTCATTCTAATTGCTCCAGACATACCGATGATCCATCATGGAGAAAAGTTCCAGTTTTGTTTCATCAGTCCACAGAACAGAATCCCAAAACTTCTGTGGATTATTTATATAATTTTGACCAACGTTTCTTGTGCTTTTGGGTCAGTAGTGGTGTATGTCTTGGAGTTCTGGCATGGAAACCTTCTGCATTTAGTATGCACCATACTGTGCTCACTGAAACTTCAGTGCCTGTTGCCACCAAGTCTTGCTACAGGTCTTTTGCAGTGACTCAAGGGTTTTTCACAACCTGCCTTCTCAGAAATCTGGTTGCAGCCATTGATAGCTTCCTTTTTCTGCACTGTCCAGGTATTTCATGAATTTTCTACCCCTAGCCAGCTCAGGTATTTCATGTGTTCCAGCTCAAGCACACCTGATGCAACTAATTAAGCCCTTGATTAGTTGCATCAGGTGTGCTTGAGACAACACCTGTTTTGCATATTTGTGCTATTGTGAGGAATTCTCTTCAGGGGGTTGAATAATTTTGAAACTGGAGAAGTCATTATAAATTGCATTTTCAGTTGAATTTGGGGAAACCACTTGAAGCATGCTTTGTATTGAACTATTTCAATTGCTTTTGTTTGATTTGTTCATTGCAAACAGCTGAAAGTCTGTACATTTTTCCAGTAATTTTGATTGCAACTCTATCCATAACTACTATTTGTCTATAAAGTCCACATTTAGCAGTTCAGCAACCATAACATGATGTAAGTTGAGGCTAGAGCATACTATAACATCAGACACTGCCTTTGCGCTGAAATGTTGCCTTAGTTACCTCTATCTGATTAAGCCATACATTATTAGCACAAACATGGATAACTGTCTAACTACTCTAATATTACCATAGATTGTCTAACTCCCTGGCTCCCAATAGACAGCTAACTACAGCTACTGGTGCCCCTAAAGGCCAGCTAATTTCAAGTGCTTCCTATAAGCAGAGCACTTTGAACAGGCTTCTGAGTGAGGCAAACCTGTTAGACATGTAAACCAGAGTTAAGTGCTTTTTCTGTGGGTAAGTCTTAGCATTAGCCTTGGTTTTGAAACTGAGTCGTCACACATTTGTGCCACTGTGAGGGCTCTACTGCCAGACTTGGTGGCTCACACAACAGCCTCAAAGCTAGCAGTGATCCATTATATTTTACAGTGGATATCAGGTGCTTTTCCTTGTATGCATTTCCTTTATGTAGCCAAACATACTAATAATGTGCATGATGACAACAAAAAGTTTTATTTTGGTCTCATCTAAGCACAACTTACCAATTGTAGATTTAATGATGCTTGTCAAAAGTTCAGAGCATGCAAACAGTTTGTTGTTGTGAAAGTGGTGTTTAACAGTTGATTTTGAAACTTGATGACCACATGAAACAACAAGAAGTAGCAGCAATAACAATGCACACCACCCTCTTTAGTCTGTGTTGGAGTCTACACTGTGTGGCTGGACATTGGCATTATGTAAAACCATGTGCTATAGGTCTATTTAAAAAAATCAGTACTTGATTATTATCTTTTTTCTTTTTTTCAATATCTAGGCTTTCAATGGCATAAAAAATGTTAAATGAAGGGTGCATGCTCACTTTTAATCACCCTACTTTTTCAGATTTGATTACTTTGATTAGTGGTGCAAATACTTCTAAAAATCTAAGTGTAATAATCTAACTTTTAATACATAATATTTGCCCTGATGTCTGAATATAGCCTCAGACTCTGAGTGTATCTGGGGTTAAATAGGTAAGCATATTCCTCATTCTGATGTTATTAATGTCAAGTGAAAAGATCAACATTGTTCATTTTTGGTAGTGTAATATGGTAAATTTACCACATAAGATAGTGGTGATTCTGAGTAAGGTAATTATGAGTAAAAGTTGACAGGTAGATGTAAAGGGGCAAACTGTGCTTTTATTTAAATTACCAATATTCAGAGGTTAATGTCATAATAAAGTGCTGTTGAATGTTGCTGTGAAACTAAACTATTCATTTGTTTTCTAAAGCCACAGTGCTCTAATGTAATGCCATTCAAATGCATATGGGAGTTTTGCTCACTGTCGTGTCATTAGCAAACATATGTTCCTAAAAGCTCTACACAGCCGATGTATAATCATTAATGCTTTAGCCGAAGGGAAATACAGTGTAGGCCTATGCAGTTTTTGACTAAATGCAGTTTAATAGATTCCGATATGTAGCCTACACACAAATGGGCTTAAAGAGAACCTCATTCCTTATTTGGAGGTGGATATCATTTCGGGGTGAAATAAAGATTAAAATATCTTAATAGACATGCCACCAAAGTGCTAGAGCTAGCTGTTACCGAGTCATTATGTCATCTGAATAATTATGGGTTTATTGTGAGAATAATTATTAGTCGGTAATAGACGGTATTTCATTTGTTACATATTTGACATAACCTAGGGAAGAATGGTACTTGATTTATAACTTACTTCTCTTTTAGCATTGCTATTATAAATAACGCGAAACCACAAACAATTTGCACTCACATTGATAGATGAATAAACAAAAAGAAGATAAGTGAATAAACTGAATATGTGCAATGCACACATAGCCTACATGTTACATACTACACATCTTAATTGTGCCATTTGCACATTTTGCACCAGTGTAGGTAAGACTGTGAAAATGAATACACAGAATTCAAGCTGCAGTACAACAGCAATACAGCCTGCATTATAAGTCTATACAGCTATGAACAATTACTTTGAATTGCTTTTCAAACTTTAGTATTATATGTCCCCAAATTCTTACTTACAGCAGCTGTATGTGCTAGCATTCTTCACACTGACAACATCTTGTATAAGTTTTTCCTTTCTTTTCAGTATTCTAGCCTTGGCTGCAAAACTAATGTGGGCATAGTAGATGCCCAAGATGATAAAGGAATAATTCAGGCTAGGTCCTTGATATTGATAAGAGGCTCTACAGCAAAAGCTGTTGAGCAAATTGCATTAATCTTGCCTTGCCATATATCACCGCTCATCATGATCAGACGCAGGATACGGCCAGCTAGACAAGCCTGTCCCTGAAGAAATGAAACCATAAAATACACGCCTCTGTGTTCCAGGAGCCTTGCTCACACCCACCCTTCCCCTATCTTCTTAAAGGCACTGGCTTCTCAGAAAATCTAAAAATCTACTTAATTCCTGGTACTCCCAAATGTCTTGAATATATAGAGCTTTTAATAAGATATTTTGCCACCCAGCCTAGGTGAACAAAGAAATAAATGATAACCTCATCTCACTAATGAGAGATTACTCATTGTGCCTCCAAGTAATGTTCTTCTGAACATGAAGAACAATGCTGTCATCCAGCTTTGAACTATTAAAATTGCTCAAAATAGAGGAGATCAGATTTTATTAATTCTCCTGCTTCTATCTGTTCTTCACCCCATACCTCTTGCATCACAGGATGTGTCGAATTTGTAATCAAGATGTGTCCTGTGTTGTTGGCACTGAAAATCCATCATTCTCAAACTGCTATTGATGTGAACGTCAAGATCACCGAGAAACTGTCTCACAGTCCAATGCAGAATGCACAACACAGCACTCACTATAATTAGCAGAGAAACTCCAGCCTGCATAGTGTGAGATCACCGTTATGGGACTGGACAGAGCTGTGAATCGTTTCATGGTGCAGTGGTCTTGGAAACTGGTTAAGCACAAAATAAAAAAAACTAACTAATATGGAACATAAGAGGGGCTTGTGAGATATGTTTACCTCTGGGTTAATTTGGCTAGCTGCAGTTTGGATGGTAGATGGGAAATTTGATCTGAATTGTCTTAGTTGTCTTAATGTCAGAGCAATGCTGCACAAAATTGAGTCTGTCATTGTAAGGGAGTGTTCGGTTCTTAATTTGGTGGGAAGAAAAGAGCCTAAGCAAAAAAAAATAATAATAATCTGCTTTTCTCATTCATGCTTGACATTATAAAACAGACTGTTTACTAGCCTGTAGAATTATATGACTAATGAGAAAAAGCAAAAATAAATATGCTTAATCATTAGATGTCTTAAGAAGTAAACACTAAAAACGAAAACGAGTCCAGACCTATCATAATTTGTACTGTATGGCATGTATTCAGGGGGACCTACATATGATTCTCAGGCTGACTTAATGATTTTTAACTCAAAACCTTCATTGATGAATTAATAATATAAGGACTAATTTTAGATACACCCAAAAGCAATGCGTTTTGCTTTCTGCCAACCCTTCAGGAAGTTCCCTTTTTAATCTGTCAGTGATTTCACAGTATGTATCCTAATAAAAATTAATTTTGCTTCTTAATTCATAGTAGGACAGTGCCAAAAATTCAGAAAACAAGAAAAATGGGAAGTACGGTTTTCAGCTGTAAAGATGAGCTAGGTGTTGTGTTATCAAGACACAGCTCAGCTGTTAATAGGAAGGAAGCTTGCCTGCTGTTGTCAAACAGAGGAAGCTGGAGCTGTCAAAAGAAAACCCCATGACCTACCTCATGATTCAGTGTTTTTTCTTTCCCTCAGAAATCAAAAGTAGCCAAGAGCATACACTCCATTATTGTACTGAGATGCAGGAATAGGAACTTTTTTGGGGGGCAATCTTGCTAGCTAGCTATATTTGAAGCTAGGTTAACTATTACTTTTAATTGACTGCAATATTACTGATGTTAAGTAAAGCTAGGAGGTTGAATAAGGTTAATTCAATATCAGTTTGCATTGTCTGTTCATTAATTCACAACCTCCCCATTTATAAGTTTTTACTATCTATTTGGTTGCATACTGTGGTAGCATGTTTATTGAAATGTATTTGATTCCTACTGTGTTTATATTAAACAATTAAAATACTTTTTAAATGTGACTGTATAGATAGAATTAAATACAGTCTAATACAATATGGAATCTAATTAAATCAAATGTTGTTTTTTTATCATTTAAAATTATGGATGAATGATTGTGACAATTATGAGTAGTAATTCTGACTGTTTTGCTGCCTGTTAGCACCATGACATCTACCATACAGTGGCAAGAAAAAGTATGTGAACCTTTTGGAATTTCATGGTTTTCTGCATAAATTTGTCATAAAATGTGATCTGATCTTCATCTAAGTCAAG
This sequence comes from Ictalurus punctatus, assembly GCF_001660625.3. Taxonomy (NCBI): domain Eukaryota; kingdom Metazoa; phylum Chordata; class Actinopteri; order Siluriformes; family Ictaluridae; genus Ictalurus; species Ictalurus punctatus. The sequence continues at coordinate 14,626,260 of NC_030423.2, read as the reverse complement.
ATTATTGACAAATATAATGTGTCTAAAATAATAACACAGAAAAAAATCTGATCTTTCATGTCTTTATTGAACACACTCATTTAACATTCAAAATGGCAGTGGAAAAAGTAAGTGAACGCTTAGAATTAATAACTGGTTGACCCCTCCTTGGCAGCAATAACCTCAACCAGGCGCTTCCTGTAGCTGTGGATCAGACCTGCACATCGTTCAGGAGGAATTTTAGCCCATTCTTCCTGGCAGAACTGCTTTAGCTCTGTCATATTCTTTGGACGTCTCATGTGTATGGCTCTCTTCAAGTCATTCCATAGCATCTCTACTGGGTTGAGGTCTGGGCTCTGACTTGGCCACTCCAAAAGCCTGATTTTGTTTTTCTGAAGCCATTCTGTTGTGGACTTGCTCCGGTGTTTTGTGTCGTTGTCCTGTTGCATCACCCAACTTCTACACAGTTTCAGCTGACATACAGACATTCACACATTATCCTGAAGAATTGTCTGATATACTTGGGAATTCATTTTCAGCTCAATGATTGCAAGCTGCCCAGGCCCTGAAGCAGCAAAGCAGGCCCAAATCATGATGTTTCCTCCAGCATACTTTACGGTTGGGATGAGGTTTTCATGATGATATGCCGTGCCCTTTCTACACCAGATGTAGTGCTGTGTGGTTTTTGCAATTAGTTCAATCTTAGTTTCTTCAGTCCACAAAACATTTTTGCAAACTTCAGGCATGCAGCAATGTTCTTTTTAGTAAGCAGTGGCTTCCTTCGTGGTGTCCTGCCGTAGATACCCTGCTTGTTCAGTGTTTTACAAATTGTAGACTCATGAACAGAGATGTTAGCCAGTTCCAATGATGCCTTCAAATCTTTGGCTGTCATTCGGGGTTGTTTCTTTACCTCATTGATGAGACTTCGTTGTGCTCTTGGTGTCATTTTGACTGGGCGCCCACTTCTTGGTGTCATGATTCCCCCTTGAAGCAGCGTGCTCTAAGCTCGAATGCGCAAGCACCTGCTTTTCCGTTGTTGACCGTAATGACATTGGGACACGTGTGTTTTGTTTATGTTTCTGTCATGTCTCCTCCCTGTTCCGTCATTGGCTGGGATTTCACGTGGGTCTGTATTGCTCTCAGCTGCTAGCGGTTTAGACGCTCATCATGTCCGCATATATACCGCGCGCCTCCCAGCACACAACACGGAAGATTAATACCATAGAGTTAGTTTAGTTCGTGTCATAGTCATAGTCATAGTCATAGTCATAGTCAATGTTTAGAGTTAGTTCGCGCTGGATTATCCGCTTCCAGTCCCTCGTCATAGTTCGTTTCTTGTTTTGTTTATCGACCCTGTTTCCCATGACCACGACCTAGATTCCAGCCTTGCCCCGTGTATGTCTTTGCCAATCGCCTGACCTCTTGCATGTTTGTGGATTACGTTTTGGATCACGTTTTGGATTTGTCTGCCTGCCTCTCTTTCAAATAAACAACTGTTCATCCTGCACTTGCATCCGTCCTATCTCTGCTCCGTCACGATTCGTGACAGAATCTTCCGCCCAAACATGGATGCAGCAGGAGAACGGAGGAGACGCAGAACCCGGAAGTCGACGCCAACCGTCCCCGCAACCATCCCTGGTCCAAGTCAAGCCTCCAGTCTCTGAGGTCCAAGTCAAGCCTCCAGTCTCTGAAGCCCAAGTCAAGCCTCCAGGCTCTGAAGCCCAAGTCATGCCTCCCGTCCCTGAGGTCCAAGTCAAGCCTCCCGTCCCTGAGGTCCAAGTCAAGCCTCCCGTCCCTGAGGTCCAAGCCAAGCCTCCCGTCCCTGAGGTCCAAGCCAAGTCTCACGTCCCTGAGGTCCAAGCCAAGTCTCACGTCCCTGAGCTCACGTCCAAGCCTGCTGATCCAGTTGACCAAGCTCTGCTAATATAATACTCTGCTAATACTCCAAAAGTTTGAGGGGTTTTTATCAGTCAAAGTAGCTGTAGTCCACACCTCCAAACTCATTTTCTTAACAAGACTCCAGGTGTGCTAAAACCTGACTCCAATTAGCTTTTTTCAGGTCATTAACTCAAGGGTTCACATACTTTTTCCACAAGCACTACGTGGTTTTTTTGGTTGTTCTCAATAAAGACATGAAAGATCTGAATTTTTTTGTGTTATTATTTTAGAAACATTATATTTGTCAATACCCTTGACTTAGATGATCAGATCACATTTTATGACAAATTTATGCAGAAAACCATGAAATTCCAAAAGGTTCACATACTTTTTCTTGCCACTGTATATGCAAAGTGAATTTGAGAAACACAATATTTGTTAGAAGGTGTATCTGGCCTGTTTCAGCAGTAAGACTTTTTTCCAATCATTTATTTCCAATCACTGTTTAGTAATTCTTGTGTAGGTTAATAACATGATAATGAGAACTGTTTCTCAGAGGACCAAATTTACATATTAAGATGTTGTATTTGGCATGTTTACTTGATGACTCATCAGGTTCTGTATGGATTTTGGGACTCTCCTTTTTGCAGAACACAGCGTTTTTCTTGTTCTGACTTCCTGTCTTCTACATCTGCTCTTAATGGCCTTTGGGGGATGCAGCTGGGCCGTGGCCTACATCGAACAATATAGATGAGAGGAAAATAGAAAATAATGTATATGGCATCATTCTAGTCAGATGCATGGTACGTAAATAGGTCACATTGGATTTCGTGTTGGTCTGTCGGATAAGGAAAAATACAAGAAAGGAATGAAAATCTATGCTAAGAAACAAAACCAGTGTTCTTTAATTGTATTGGATAAATGCTAAAAACTCAGATGATCATTTAAGCAATAATTGCACAAGTAAGAGTGTGAATATTGGCAAGGATGTGATTTGGAGGTAGACATGAGTCTGCATGGTGAGTACTGTAGCTAATCAGTACAACTGCATGATTGCGCACAAGTGCGATATTGCTTTTCTACAACAGTTATATAAACATGAAATTAATATCAATAAGTGACATTTCTGACACAATATGGTCAAATAATCTATTTATTTTAGCTCCGCTAGCAGAAATAGATCCCGAAGAAGCTACACTCACTTTATAACCCATCAGCTAGTTGTGTACTAGTGTACTTTCTTGTTAAATGTATATAACGTATTTAATGTATTTTCATCTTCATCTGATGAGCTTTCATATTTTAAGTCAAAAGTTATGTTCCTGAAAAGTATTGTTTGCCATGTCCACTGAAGATGACGTTAACACTATTGTAGTAACCATTTTAAATTAGGAAGTGGAATTTTATGGGGCAAACACATAAGATACACAAAGTGAAACATCTCAATGCGGTTGTACTAAATATAGGAACTCCTGGAGCACCTCTAGACAAATTAGTGGACCGAAACTCTTGTATAAAGAACTTTAAAGTGACTCAACTAAATGAGGGAATCGCTTTAGTTTGTGCAGATGGTTATGATCTTGTATGTCACTGATATTACTTGACCTGATACACAAATATTCTAATATTAAAACATTAATATCTTCTCCATGTGCATATGTTCATTAACAATTCATTGAGAAAGCCTGCATCATATGTATCTTGCATCTATTATGCATTTTGTAATCTAGGCTGCAATAAGCATACAGTACAATAGATTACATCTACATTTGAAAGTGAATTTTCACTCACTTCAAGGTGGAAAAGAGAGTATCTTTTTATCTGCGACCGTTTGACAGTATTTAGCAAGAGAGAAGCAAATGTCAGCTGCCTCTGATCTTGCCAATTATCACCCTGACAGAGAGTTGATGCCAGAACTCCTATATACTGCTGCTGAGGAACCTGAAGGTTGTGGCAATGTCCTTTTATCCTTGCCTGGAAGCTTTATCCATCTTCCTCATGTCATATCAAATCAGTCTAGCCCCCTTGTGTAGCAGGCGTATTATTGGTCGTAATTATAATTATGTAAAGTTTTATTACAGGCAGAATGATTTACTAACAATAGCTGCAATCTAACTATACGAGTCCAAGGCCACATACATGAAAGTAGAGATTCTCCTCTATATTCTTCATAGAAGTTCAATAATCAGATGTTGCCTTGGTACTTATGTTTTTCCCAGAAAATGTATCGTATGATGCATTTATCATATAATATACCTAGGTGAATTGAGCGGGACTCCTGCACAAATCCATGTGAATCTTGTAGTACAAACTTGTAGTACAAAAAATGTGTGTGTTTAGTTGTGTTCAAAAAAGACTAGAAAGACTAATACAGTACATTCTAGAAATGTTGGGACACCTACAGTATGCTCATATGTTGTGCTCTTCCTAGTAAATATTTTTATTATTATTATTATTATGTTCATGATTGTGCTTATGGTATGATTTTTTTTTTACTGGATATACAATCTTATATCATTTATATTAAATTTAATATTATTTGTATAGTGCTTTATACTTTAACAACAGACATTGCCACAAAGCAGTTTTACAGAAATCCTGATGTTTATATCCTAATGAGCAAACCAGAGGTGACAGTGGCCAAAAAAAAAAAAAAAAAAAAAAAAAATATTCCTCCCTGAGATGAAACTTTGAGAGGAACCAGACTGAAAAGGAAATCTATTCTCTTCTGAGTGACACTGAATAGTTGTATTACATTTACATTACATTTATGGGATTTGGCAGATGCCCTTCCAATCAGTAGCCCAATTGGCTATGTGAATGTATTATAAATCATTATACTACTTATACAACTATATATTATGGTCTATAAAATCAAAGTAAAATACTAAGTGTGTTGAAAGAATGAGTATGAATATATTGTGGATAATTGTCCTGGGATCTCAATACAGAGGCCATTTTTATGTCTGAACACTTCTAGTAGTGTCTGTATCTTGAAATGAGTTCATTGAGTGTATTTACATTTAAAACAAAGGAGATTGTAATTTCACATACTACCACATACATGAATGTGCAGGTTTTGGATCAATAAATTCATGTATATTTCACTTTTTAAATATCATGTTATTGAAGCTATCAAATAGAAATAGTGTAAAATTCACTGTTTTTACTATGAAAGAGAGAAAATTGCCTTCTTCAAAGAAGGAAACAATCATTTTTGTGGGGAAAAAAGCACCTGAGGGAGATGTAATTGTCTTCTTCTCAGACCAATAACACAAGCAGACTCGTCTTATGGATTATTCATTATCATTCTCCATGGTGTAGTTCAAATTAAAGGTCTTTTTTTTGACTGACAGAGAGGTGATTTCATGCTGGCTCATGGGATTAAAACTATGAAAGACAAGGAAAACAATAAAATGTTAATTGTAAAATGTCAGATTCATAGTTATTTTCATTAGTTTCCATATGTTATCACTGATCACTGACTTTACTGGACTAGTATGGTCAGTTGGTTCTTCTAATACAATGAAAGCACAAGCGGGGAGAGTGGATTAATCACAAATAATTTTTTTTTGTCATAAATAGTCTTTGACCTGCTTCTTTGAGAATATAGTCATGGTAGAGAATATGACTGTAACCTGTGAGCATGATCTTGGGCACTTTCAGCATTTTCCATATTCCACTGTTTATCCTTATTCAAATGTCAACACAGACACAGTGATATAGAAAAAAAATCTCAAGGACAGTGTATGCTGGAGTCAGGACAACCTGAGGCAACTTGATGAACAGCACTACAATTGATCGATGCGCCTGAATTAAAGAGATTGTAAGATATGTCTCCCTCGTGTGAATATGATGAAAGGTCATTTTTAATGTGAGTGCCAGTATCAGATGTGCTGTCACTCAAGGTTAAGTTTGGCCATACAGAGGAAGCTACACACTGTATTGTGTCAAGCATTTGCATCATGATTACTAGCGGACGTGAATTGGTCTGAGAAATAGTGGGTACATGACACAGACACCAAGGATATATCCACGATCCTTCTTGTGGAGCGATTATTCCTAAATACTCTCAATTTAGTATATGCCAGAACAAGTTCTCAGTGGATAAGAAAATCTGCCATAAGTTTGTGCGGGTCTGGCAGGGTTCCAAAAGATATATTTACCTTAACATGACTGCCACTTTTTGCATGACTTCATTTTAATTAAGTGAGAGAACTGCCCGTCATATGTAAAGCTCTCAGAGTAAAATGCCCCTCTTATTCTAGTGCTGTATATATACCACTGAGGTAACAACCAAAACTTATTCACACATGATATGAACTGATATGTTTTAACAAGCAGTATGTATCAATAAGTATGATATTTTGGGCTTGAGTTTTGGGAGCCACTTGTAACGTAAGCCAACTACCAGAGTGGTTTCAAAGATATTTGTATAGAAAGGTATAATCTCATACTGTCTATGTGATGTGTTACTCATCATGACCTACATGTCCTCTCTTGAAACATACTGAACCAGAATAAAAAGCAGCCTTTCACTCTGAGACAGGACTCGTTGAGAATACTGTCTTCTACTGAATTCAATACTTTAATCTATACTGTAGTCTATACTATATTCATTCATTCATCATCTTTAGTAACTGCTTTATACAACCTGGATGGGATACCATGAACAGACATTCACACCTAGAGGCCAGGTGTAGCCCTGAGTAGCTAGTCCATTCCTGCGGCATGCTTCTGTTCAGAGGAGAAATCCCACATGAACATGAAAAGAACATGCAAAACTATGCAAGGAATGTGTGCATGGTGCCTTGCAATGGACTAGAGTCCCACCCAGGGTGTGTTTCCAGCTTGCTCCCAGTGTTCCTGTGATGAATGAATGAATGAATGCCTTTTATTGTCACTATACACATGTACAATGAAATTAAGAGCCTAAAGATCTAAAGATCTCCCACAACCCAGGCCAGATTGAAGCAGCTACTGAAGGTGAAGGAATGAAAGAATTTATCGCTTCAATTGCTTGCAACCGTACTGTACAGGGACAGAAGTAACCAAGAACTGGCTGAACTTTGACAGCTGCTGCTCAGAATCAGAATGTCTAACCTGCTGGCTCACCCATGTGTTCATTCTCATGGATGCCCAGTCAGAGGTGTGCCCATTCAGCATGCATCATTGCCCGATTCACACTCGCTGCAATCCTACCTTACACTGGGCAGAGATTTTATTTTCTCAGCATTTTTAAGCAAATGGTCCTAAACAGTTAGTACTCTATTTTGTTTTGCTTGGGCAATAAAATAAGAGATTGCTTTGTCAGACACGTGTGTGTGTGTGTGTGTGTGTGTGTGTGTGTGTGTATAAAATGTATACATAATTATTATATATATATATATATATATATATATATATATATATATATATATATATATGTATGTATGTATGAATGTATGTATGTATGTATGTGTATATATACACACACAATATAATAATTATAATAAGTATAACAATTATTACTGTTGTTATTATTATTATTAATAATAATACTGACTAGCACTGCAGTTTGAGGGTACAATTCATTGAGCTAGGCTCTGTTTTTTGTCCTTGTTTTGCAAGATTTACACATGTGAAAAGTGATTTTTAATGCCCACTGGCACTTGCTCTTTCAGTGTGCTTTATATCAAAGAGACATACATTCGGTTACCTGATATGGGTCTTCCAAAGTACCACTTTCTGCTCTGCAAACTCACCTTTTTTTTATATACTACTTGATATGACTAACAGCAAACTCAGGTTTAATAAAAACCCATGGCCAGACAGACACCATCTGAGAAAACATAAAACTATCTCATAAAGTGCAGGCAGGCAAAGCCTATGTGGCTGACATTCAAAATTGCTTGGCTCCCCTGTGGTGTTCTTCATTTGTTGCAATCAATGACAATTATTTATTAATAAAAAAAAAGCTTAATTTTTGTTTTAAATTGGGCAATTCTCTCGTTGCATCAGTCTGCTGAATATTTCCTGCTGATACTATTTTACATCGCACAAAAAAGCAAAATACACTAAATAAATGAATAAATCGATATTGCCATTTTTACTTATCTGACAAGACCAATTGTGATAGAAAATTAGTCTACCTGCTTTGTAATTGGATATGATATAGGTTTAAGTTATATACAGTAATACATATAACATGGCAGCACAAGTACACTGCAAAAAATGAACAAATACATTTACAGTATTTCTTGGCAACAGTTATTGTATATAATTAATATTACAGTTTTCTTACTACATTATTTCTTTACAGTAATGTCACATTGTACTTTAATTTTAAGTAAACTTGTATGTATCAAATTTCACAGTATGAACTTGCTAAAAGTGGCCAATCAAGTTACTAAGAAACTGCTAAAAGAGCAAAGAAGCAATATGAATGATCTATTGAAATCATAAATCATACCAGCTAGCAAAATTTAGGGTTGCATAGCTTTACCAAAATGTGTTGCAATTATTCTCTGCTACTATGCTCTACAACAACAGCAGCAATAACTACTACTACTACTACTACTACTACTAGTACAACTACTACTACTACAGCAACAACAGCTGCTACTACTACTATTACTAGTACAACTACTAGTAGGCTACTACTACTACTACTAGTACAACTACTAGTAGGCTACTACTACTACTACTAGTACAGCATACTAGTCCATGCTCGAACCACCCAAATTGTAAGTTTTCACTTTTTCTGTCCCTGTTTATCTCTGTGTCCCTGTCTCTCTCTGACCCCAGCTATCCTTCTCCCTGCCTCTCTCTCCTTGCAAGTCGGATAAACAACTACATTTCAAGTATGATGTTAGCATAACATTGTTCTTTGTTTTACTGCCATGTAAGTATGGCGGCGTAATGGTCTGTCATTACCGCTCTTTCACCTTGCCTTTTAAAGTCTGATCTGAGTGTCTCAGGGTGATATCTGAGCAGCTTGTTTCAGTATTTTTTCCTGCTTCACTGGTCATGTCCTCTGGGTAATGGATCACCAGACTATCTAGATTCCATCTATCTGGTTGTTGCTGTTGTTCTTCTTGTTGTTGTTATTGTTGTTTTTGGGTCCATTTTGCCAATTAAGAAAAAAATACTTCTGTGTTCTCCACTTTCTTTATATAAAGTGCTAAGCTGTTTAACTATGCTAAACCCATCTGTCATAGTGACCATTGATGTACAGCTGAAAATTACATAGATGCAAACTCCCTTCCTATCACCTTTATGTTTGGAGATGGTGATTTTGAGCAGGTGTATAAACAGCGGTAAATTAAGCCTTCATCAACACGTCATTTGACCTGAATTATAGTGTTCACTTACGGAGAATAAATATGCAATGCTAATTAGATGACCATGTAGACTACGTTCTATCTTTCAGCTAAAAGTCACAGTATTACACCTCATATTGTGTTTGTGAACCTGCTGCAGTCCCGTTTACATACGCACACGCGTATGTGCGCGCGCAGGGAAGCATCGAAATGGCAGGGTCTCTGTTCGGACCAATGGCAGCGGCGCGGGGGCGTGCGCGCAAAGGTGAGCTGCTTTTTGAGTTTACTAAATGACTGCAGCAAGAAATACAGCAGCGTTTGCACGGGTTTACTGGTAATGGGAGACTCTCTGAACGACGCAATTTTATTTCCCCTACAATTCTGGGTTGCACTGATTACTGAAATTCCTTGAAAAAACAAGATAATAATAATACTAATCATTAAAACAACAACAACAACAACAACAAAAAAACAGCTTAACTATGAAATCGAAAACGAGTCGTGTCTCCTAAGTGGACCGGACAATGGAAGTGGCTTCCTGCAGCAGTACTGGTTCGCCCTTGGGAAACAAGCACGCAGGAAATAAGAGAATCTGTAAAAGCGCGTCGGTCCGCACCGGCCGGGTTCCTGCGAGCGCGCGCGGCTCCGAAGCGACGCATTGTATCCCGGAACGCGTGTCAATGGATGCGTGAAGAAATTTAACAAAAAAAAAAAAAAAAACACTCACGTATTAATTTATTCCATATAAGTTCTATTGGAATCGCGCCGTGCTGAGGAGGTTGAGAGTTGAAATTCGGACGTTGCAACTCGGCGTGCACGTGTGAAGCACAGATGCATTGACGGAGCGAGAATATTTGGCGCGCCGTTATGGATTGCCCGGAGTGAACGTCTGAATTGAACTGGATCGCATCCCCGATCCGGAGAGCTGCTTCTGAACACGCGAACTGAAGCCTCGCTGGGTGCCAGCCGACATCCGGTGTCAGGATCATGATCACCTCGTTTCTATGGTCTTAAAAACATCCCCTGCCTTACCTTTGGATCTGGTACCCTAACAGCGAGCAGACACAATAGCAATCAATCATCAGCGCAATTCAGAAATCGTGCAAAGGAAGACCTCAAAGCTGCCACAATGTGTAGATTAAGCGCACTCGGAATTTATTTGTGGGAAACCGTAGTGTTTTTCAGGTGAGTAGGCAATTTCAACTGTTGAAATGTGAAACGATTTACTTAAGGGAGTCATTTTGGACATCGCTTAATCTGTATATACAGAGTACATGGGCGTTCTCGGCAGGAGGAAAACATTTTAGCATGGCAGGTGAAGGTCTCGTGGTAGCTCATGTTAGTACTCAGGGTACCTGACATGCTTTGTTTGTGTGTAAAGGCATTTGAAAGTGGGTATAATTGCTCACAGGCTAATGCCTCCCCTGTTGAGGCAGGTGGAAGAAGCCAGGAAAGCTGCATGCGGTTCCAGTTTAGCAGGACGAACAGCGTAACAGCGACCAGTAGCGTCCACTAAGCGCCATTACCATTAACCATTGGCTTTTCACTAAAGCATTGTGAAGGATTCAGAATCAAAAACAGACAAACAATTAATATGTATTACATATTCACATTATGCATTTATTGTTTTAAAGGTGTAATATAAATATAGAAATTATTATTACTAATTTTCCCCACAATTATTTCTTATTCTTCTGAGGAGGAGGATAATCCACTCTAGTGAGGCCCTTGTGCAACCATGACAATCTAATATTTGTGTCCAAGATTCATATGCAATTTGAAACACTTTGTTTAGTATTGTATTAACAGCTGTACCTTTTTTTGCTTGTTTGTTTTTTCTTTGCACTGAATGGATAAGACTAAAAACCTGGCTGGTCAGCACCCATACAGTATCAAAAGAGGCAGTGCTGGAGCTGTGGTGTTCAGACCCTAATATGAATTTTAGGACATTACCTATATTGGTCATATATGTGTCCATCTTTCTTAATAGGAAGCTTGCTGATTCAAAGTTTCATTTGCTCCATGATATTGAATTCTGTTCAGTTTTATCAGCTAATATGAGAAAGATGTGTAAATGCGTAATTGAGCAAAATGCTAGTTATCTTTACTCACAAGAGAAATATCTATATTCTGTTTCTCATTCATTTACTGTACATTGAAGATAAACATAAAAACATGAAGGCACTTACATGCACATAAATGTCTTGAATGTTCTGTTTACTGTTGCATAGGAGCTTGTAGCAATTATTTTGTATTCTGCATGGGCCATTCATTTATGAGCATGAATTGTGATATTGCAGCATCAGCTTTCGGTGCTGAACTTTGCAAATTCTCTTAATTGATATCTCTTTTCCAGTCTCAGGCTGACCACAGATCTCATTCAACATACAGACTTATTGCTACACATTGATTATCATGTCAGTGCCAGTACCACTGATGAATGCAAATTGCACACAAACAACATTTTTTTAGTAATTGCATCTGCTAACTCTGGTCCATGTTTGTTTTCACATTATCTGTGCTTGAGTTATAATAGGAGTGAGGTCTAGTGGAGGGACTGATGCATGAATAATAGTAAAACACGACCCATAACCTACATGATATTATTGCATGTCATTCTTATTTCACTAATTAATTTCCAAGCCCTTTCCAAATTTTGAAAATTCATTACCAAACCCTTTCCAAATTTTATCCATATAAACAGTTGCTGGGCAGCATGGCCCAAAATCATGGTGGTAAGTGGATTGGCTGCTCTAATTGCCCCTATGTGTGAATGTGTGTGCTTGGTGCCCTGTGAGGTAATGGGCTTATCCTTGGTGTATTCCTGCCTTGTGCCCAGTGTTCTGGATCCAACGCAACCCTGTCCATAATAAAGCAGCTGCTTGTGATGAATGAATCAGTACACATTAATGTATATGAAAGATATGTTATTTTCAGCACACATGATATGAGAATACACCTCCTGAAGAACCCTGCTATGAATGGATCTTGGTGAGCTTGCTGGAGATGAGGTTACAGTATGTTCCTTGTTTCTTTATAATATGTGCCTTATCACTGAATATAAGAATGGTCATGGATTATTGGAGTCCTCTAGACCGGAACAGGTAGATGCCAAATTAATTTCTAAATGAATCTGTTGAACCATATGCAAACTGAATTTTGCTTTATGCTGATTGTACGAAAACCCCAAAGTGACCTTGAGCCAGCCTTGAAAATAGTAGTGCACAGGCAGGTTAGCAGTAGAAAGTAGGAATCTCATTTCTGATAGTAGGAAGCAATTAAAAAAATTGCGCTGTTGCGTGTAAACAGCGTTGTTTATAATAAGAATGTGATTCATTATGTGTGGCTCGATCACATGAGACCCTGTGGTAATTATTCAAGCACAGTGGGTCGCGGTGGCCCAGTAATCGGTTTCTGTTTTGTTTTGTTTTTATCTCCTTTTTACTGCTGCAGTTCGAGTTAAATCAAAATCTTTTGATCAGAACAAAATACTTTGGGGAGTTCTATCTTATTCCTGTTAGTATTGGTTTTTGGACAAGTTCACATGCATTACAATACATTATTGATTTCCACTGCCCAAGACTGATTGCACTTCAAATGAATTATCAACAAACTATCACTCTCAATCATGAAAAAAGGTGAATCAGCAGTGCAGTGCACTCCAGTCAGCAATAACTCAATTTAATTTTAGGATTTAGGATTCATTTGCCATTGTACAGCTGTGTGAATGTGGCAAATGTAAAAGAAGCCAGCTAAAATCAGAAAAGCGCAGGTACTTTATTTTAATCTAGAGTTTGTTAAGATCTATGCTGGTCTTTTTGGTCACTGGCTTGAGCAGGAAATGTCTAAAGGAAGTGCAATATTGGAACTGAATGTGGCTTGATTTTTTTCAAGTATTACAAAATGCACAGAATGAATCAATTCGAAATTCATTCTTTAAAGGCTGTAAGAACATTTAACGCTACTGATAAGAGCTCTGCATTAAAGCGTGCAAGTGTCTGAGATGTTTGCATATTGTTTTTCTGGAAAGAGGGCTCAGGCATTTTTTTGGTGCTGCATCAGCAGTAGCATAAAGACCTCACAAGTGCCTCAGCCAGCATTGATCCAAATTAATTAGAACAGTGCTACTCTGATCTTTACAATCTTTAATCATTAGACATGGTTTATTAGTATGCTAAAAATGAGTCACACTAACCAGGGTACACACACTCTTAATCTCGAATGGAGTGGATAGCAGAAAATCAAAATAGATAACTTGAAAAGAGAGAGGGTCCACAGATTTCACACTGTCAAAAAGATTTCATCAACAGAATGGACTCATGGTAGGGGGTAGGTTATAATAGGTATAAATCTGTGAATAGGACACAACACAACAATCAGGCAAACCATGACAAATCTTGTTGGGGTTTCACTGCAAGACCATATCTTCAGGACAAAAGAGACAGATTTTGTCTGTATTACTAATGCTGAATACATTGTGTCTACATACCAGGAAGACTTGTAATGTGCCATTTATATTCTTAAATGTTACTCAGCTGAATAAGCAAGTCATCAGATTACAGCCACCTACACAAGAAAAATTTGCCTCTTTGCATGGAATTCTAAGACACTTCTATGCCATCCTTTTGACTCATTTTATATAGCTGTTTTGTAATAATGTGTAGACTACTCTATTCATTTCTTTTTATAACCAAATTATTACACCACTGTTAAAATATCTTATAGTTATTATGATGTATACTTTAATTTATTTTAAGGCCTGTAAATTATTTAGTAAATTATTCGATTGCTGTGATCATGTTAATAAATTTGGAGACTGTTTAAAGTCAAATGAAATTCTGCTTATTTCAGTCTTATTTATCCAAAAGAAGGATCATATTGCACAATATACAGTAAATACAGTCATGTAGCTTTTTTTAAAATGTAAATTAGATGCGATTTTTCTAATATGCATACTGTACAACCCTGTGTAAAAGCTAGAAATGTGCCTGAACGGTCACTCAAGAAGACCGCAGTGTTAAATGTTAATGAGCTAAAAGCTTAATGATGTGTGAAGCAGGATGAGGCTGACTGCTGGTTAGTTAACTTTGAATGGGGGAGTGTCAACCACAAATTAAACAGAAATTAAAGAAAAGCTGGACAAAGCAAGTAGATGTTTCAAGGACATGAGTGTTATCGGTATAGTCTGAGCTACGTAATGATTATTGATCTCTTTTTGTCGAACATTGATTCTGTGATCAGTAAATTGCTCCTTAGAGTAAATTCATTTATTGATTATTTTGCTCTGTGTGTGTGTGTGTGTGGGGAGGGGGGTGTGTGTGTGTGTGTGAATGTGTTAATCATCAATGCAGTGGCCGTGAACATGAACATTGACTAGGGAGAAAGTCTGTTCTAAACCAGCAGGTGTGTAAACAGGAATAATGACCTTTAGTCTGAATAGATGACAAACTCTGCAGGCACATAATTGATTTAATTCTTAAGCTTTTGCACATTTAAAACAGAATATTTACAATTGCCACTTTTCATCATTATCCAGTTACAGCTATATTGTCAGGTCATCACTATATGGAATCATAATGCCACAGCCAATTGCAATGTCTTATATGTCTTTCTATTTCAGCTGTGTATCTTAGAAAGTGACAAAAGTGAGAGTGCATTGTCTAGATAGCAGACTGTAACAGTGCATAGTAGTGTATACTGCTAAAATTGATTTTCTATAGTTTGTATATAGTATCACTTCTATTAATGCATTGTTAAAATTATTTGGCTACAATACAACAATAAATATTCTATTCCAAATTAAAAACAAGTAAATGATTAATGTCAATAAAAATTGCAAAAAAAAAAAATGTAATACTTCATACATTACTTGTATGAACTTGGTTTTAAGGTTTTAAGAATTTTGAAATGTTTAAAATAAAGAAAGTAAATGCTCAACATCTTTAATATTCAAGATTCTCCACTATTTCTAGGTCCCTATTGAAATAAATGCAAATTTGTGATGTTGACCATGTTAACTGCTTTGTACAAAAGGTCAGATTTTCCTCATGATTAATCTCTTCTATTGAAGCGTGTGTTCAGACGACACTCCAATGGATTTGATCTAAAATGGATCATAAGGTTTTGTGCAAACTTTTGAAATCCATGCCAGCTCAAGTGCACAGTCATTAAAGCAAAAATGGGACGTACCAAATACTAAGAATCTCTGAAATTCATATAAATATTTCAAAGATTCTACTTTTCACTCAAGTTGTTGTAAATAATGTAATGTGTTGTATTAAATTAGCAATGAATGCAAAATAGAAGCATTTTCACTATTGGTCTCAGACTAGTGATATGAAAGGACTAAATGCGAAATGGAATGTTCAAAAAGCACATATGGATGTGATTTTCACAAACCACAGCATCACAATTCAATAATGGTATGTGTGTTTTGGTCAGTTAACACCCTTTAAACATATTATTGAATTATTAATCTTAAAGCCTATTTATTAACAATAAGCATAATGAATTATTCAGATACTACAGTGAAATTACTATGAAAGTATTAAGAAGAGTGTAAGTTTGGATCTGGCAGGATTTTTAAAAAATAGGATAAGTATACCTGAGGAACATTTACCAGCATTGAAGATAGAACGCTTGTGATCACAATTGGCCAGAACCAGTTAGATGTGTTTGGTTTCTGATTATATTTAAAGGGAAAATGTAGAGTAAAATATGGTTGTGAACATGCCTTATTTGCAGAAGTCTTCTTTGCAATTTCTGAAAATGTGTAATCGAAATACCATCTTAATTAGTCCATTTTGTAGTCCTGTCTGCACACATAAAAAAGGTTGGAAAAGTGTAGTATTTTATATCACACCTGCCTCTGTTTCTCTGTCTTATTTTTCAGCTTGGCAGCATCCCAGCAAGCTGCAGCACGGAAAGCTGCCTCCCCTATGCCCCCTTCAGAATTCTTGGACAAACTTGTGGGGAAAGTATCTGGGTACGACGCAAGAATCAGACCTAATTTTAAAGGTAGGTGCAGCCATAGACACACCGGCGAAAAACACAGGAATGTAGCCAAGCAATGGCTTGGATTGAATAGCTGGAAATGCTTGGGCATGTGTCTTTTAGAGCTGGGGATTCGTTCCAAATTGCATATTGAAGTAAAGTGCATTTTGACCATTGATCACTGGTCAAGAAAAAGCTACGGAAGCAAGTGATCAATTGTGCTATTGATCCAAAATGTCTCCACCATATGCTGAAATGCTCAAGCTTTACTGGGTTTCCTATAGAAAATATAAGGTGTCAGAAAAAAATCAGCTTAAAAAATTAGGCGAACCTTTTGTGTGTGGTGCCTAGTCAAGTTTGAATTATAATCCCCAAGATTTACTGAAAAATTGCATTTGCATGTGAATGGAACAGCAAACCTATGTCCATATTTCAGTGCAGCGAAGCATGACAAAAATTAGCATGTGAAATTGGATTTTCATTTCTATTCATTTTTGGAAATGATCCCTTTGATAATCTTTGTTTAAGACTTTAAGAGGCTGTTCCTTATAAGGGTTTTTCCTAGGCTGGCTACATTCCTGTATGGAGCCGGTAACTTTACGTTAGTGTCCTAACAGTGTGTGTGGGGTAGTATTTGCCTTTTGATTCAGTGTTTGGTGTGATATGTGTAATAAGAAATTATCTCAATCCCAAACAAGAGGCACTGAAAGATGCATGTCAGAGGTGTCCTTAATATTGCTGCATATTTAAAAGTTGGTCTGTATATATATATATATATATATATATATATGAAATGTAGATAACAAAAATGAAAATCACAACCTAGAATTGACATAGAAAAATAGAACTAGCTAATTGTGCCTTTCCCTGTAACCGTTGAACTACTACTGGTAGGTAAAAGTTCTGAATTTCAGAATGTTTGTTGTCTTCTATTTTCAGCTGCTTGATAGGAAATGGTCTCACTGGTTCTGTGATGGTGTGCATCTTAACCTTGCTCATAGCTAAGGTTGCTGTTTTGTTTTTTTTGCTGTATGCAGAAACGTTCTGCTACAATGAAGGCTGTTTGGTAAATGCATTTTGACATTTAAAGCTGTGCTCCTGTTTTAGATTTATATTTGATTTCAATTTAGTTTAAGCCAATTTTTATCTAATAAATCAGTTGTAAAATGATAACAAAGAATGTATTCATTTTGTCTAAGATGCAGCAAAAACCAGTGAGCGCTGTAAACCATCCCCTGCGCTCATCTATACTGGGTAATTCTGCGTGAGGCTCTTCTTGTGCAAACTCTGTGGATCCGCTTTTATTAGTTTGCTAGGAACTGTGGCATTATTTTGCCTTCCTGAAGTCAGGAGCACAAAATTTAACCAATTCATTTTGCTCTCTTACAAAAAAATAGGTGCATTCTAATTTCAGATCAAGCTCCAAGGAAGGGTGGGTCATGAACAAATATATATTTAATACTAAATGCATTTGTATCTTACATAATTTAAAAAATGAATGAATCAATGAACAGCAGCAGCACACTGTTATTCACACTATTAGAAAAGAAAAACAAATGTTAAACAATATAACCTCTGAAAAAAAAGTAATAGAAAACCCATACAGTAAAGTGTGAATATTTGCGTCTATGCCACATATGCTATTTATTATGTGACATTATGTGAAATCTGATTTGCAATAAACCCAAAACCCTTTGTATGTATGTCAAACTCAAAAATGATTTACATTAGATCACTGTGACAGAAATCCATCATGGTGGCAGAAATCTTTAATCCATGGGATAATTGTTATAGTAATATAATAGTAATAGTAATTACACTCTGCCACTTTAATGTCATGTTTGTGCAAAATAATGTCTGCCACAGTAATTAGGTGAATGAGATTTTTTTATTTAGTCTTGCCAAAATTTGTTTACATAAGCTGTCTTAAGCTTTACTAGCTAAGAATGAGAATAATTTAGGGCTTAGTATTTTCTGTCTTTTGCTGTTGTTTTTAAACAACAAGTTTAATAGGTACTAAAATAGTAGAATTGTTGCTCTCTGATATAAAGTTCCTGCATCCAGATGTCTATGAATTTATGTGAACATGTGAGTTTCTATCAGATTTATTTTCCTATGCAGGCATATGTTTAAGATCACATTTTTCAACCAGGAATGTATTTACAGAACTTTGAATAAATTCCATACGTGTGTGTATATATATATATATATATATATATATATATATATATATATATATATATATATATATATATATATATGAACATTTTGGTTGCCAACATACAAAAAATTATGCAAATAATATAAAAAACAATTGCTGGCCTCTTGTGCTTTCCTTTATCAGTGAGATTATTGGTGGGTATGAACAATTTAAACTCTTCTGATTGGTTGATGACTTGGGCAGAGATAAACCTGAGAATAAATTTGTGAGCGAGCAGGATCAATTTGAGTGCGCACACACACTTTACAAACAGAGAGCAAATTCAAGAGGGAGCTGTATGACTATTTGAAGGTAGAGCTGTGTCCCTTCAAACTGGGTGCATGACATCTTTCGCCTAAAATAAGCCACACTACAAAGTTGGAGAATGGTTATCTTACAGTACATTGAGTATATTTTAACCTCATGATGAATTTAAGACCACTGCAATTGGAAAGAATATTTAAAAAAAATAAGAAAATATGATAATCAAGCCCCGGCCCTTCACTGTGACCTTACAACACAATGAAATTTACTTTATTGTCTAAGAGCCGGGAGGCAGCCATGGTCACATGAACACGCATTATGAAAGTCAATGGGATGTCATGGCTGTCAAGTCAGGAGTGTATGAGCACATTGAGCCGGAAGTGCTCACATTCCTGCCTTTGGCTTCTCTGCTGTAGAGCACAGTAATGACATTCATTCAGTGTTGGAACTATTACACCGAACTCATGATGGTGTCCTCAGCCAGAGGTTGCTTTTGAACACACACTGTCTATCTTGAGTAGACATTTATTTCCAGCTCTTACAGTGAAGGAGCACTCTACCACCACTCCTGCTAATTTGATGATAGAGAATGGCCTGAAGCTATGAATGTGCCAACATGAGAAGAAACTATATACTGGTGATGGCTGGGACCCACTGTAGAAAAATCCATCAAAAAGATTTAGAGAGTCATAGTCATCCTGCCATATTTAGGACAAACCTTGTCGGGATGACCAAATCAAATGATTTCAATTGTAGACATTTAAATTTATTTGCAACTTTCAATTCGCCTAAGCAAGGATATTCTTCAGTTGTGTTTTTGGTTTGAAAAGCCACTTTCTTCTGTTGTGGTTGTGGAGTCAGGAAAGTTTGAGACACTGAGGCTCTTTCAAACAGGCTTTGATGTAATCACTAGCAGTTTTTGGCAACTGGAGTGGAGTATAGCTGTGACCGCAGTCTCCTTGTTCACCTTGTCAGTGGATTTGAGGAGCAGTGGAGTCAAGCACAATGAGGTGCAACGAAGCCCAGAAAGATATCACTACTGTGATTTGCTTTAGATCTGTTGCTGTTCATTCATCTGTCCTGACCATCCAGATTTTTAAAAATGCAACCACAATGCATTAGACTATTGACCAGTGTATATATGAACTGTGATATTTTACATTTGAATGGATACATAGGTGTACATTTGTAAATATAACGTGTGTTATTGGTATATTTGCAGTACATACAGTAGTATCTGATTTTGTTCTTTTCTGGATATTCCTGTATGACTGTTTATAATCTCTATGCATTTACACCTCATGTATATCTTAACCTAAAGAAGATTTATGATTTGCTGCTGGAGCTTGATTTAGGTCCTATCTGCATTCAGTAATTGGACTTTAATTGATTGATGAGAGCTTCTATAATGAGAGGGAGTGTAGAATTCATACCGGGAATAGAGGACTTGTTTCTGTGGTTTTTGATTTGTTTACAAAATCTAACGAAATAATGCTGTGAGCTGATATGCTGTGGGACATTGTGCACTGGGGGAATCTGTCATTCCAAATGTAAGAATGCTGGAACCAAGCTAAAACCAAAAAGAAATTGGATCATGCTGCTAACGGTGTCTCTCTGGTGGATTCCCCACTGCCAAATGATGTAATCTATCCAACATATCAAAGTAGTAGAAAGTAGTTTAAACCATATCTCCAATGCGGCACTTGCTGTCATACGGTAGAAGTAGGAATATTGTTGTTTTCTCATGGGCCGTGAAAAGGGCAGAGCACAGCTGCATAGACAACGCAGGCAAGTAAATATGTAGTGTGACAGAGCAGTCATCCAGTACAAAGTGAGCAGGGTAGATTTGATTTTAACATTTCATACACATTTTAAATTGTTATAAAAGCTCCAACTCTCTCAGGACTGCAGACACCATCGACCATGGGAATTTCATTCTGTAAATGATGTTGCTCATATTTGAAGTCAGCGTGCGTGGCAGCTACAATTCAACTATGCTGACTCAAGCTGCATGATTGGGACCCAGTATGGAACCTTGCCAGTTTGTTTATGAATGGTTGTAGTAATGAATGCAGTTTAGACATGTAATCATAGGTGTAGTTATGCTAGTGTGTGGTGGAGTGGTGCTGTGGTACCAATTTTTGAGTTGAGCTCATATGGAGCTTTAAAGATGAAAAAAGTATTTGAATATGAATTTCATACATTAGAATTATATACACGTCACATTAAATAAAATTATTTTTCTTTGTCTTTAATACATTTACATTTTGAATTGATGTTTTTTCCCTTTGTTTTGAAATTGCTAGGGGTAACATTTCAGATAAAAAAAAAAAAAAATAGAACCCTAAAATTTCAGATTTAAAAAATTCAGAGCCCTAAATATAAATCCCTGAAATTATAATCTCAAAAATAATTTTAAAAATGTTGTGTAAATTAGGTCAAAGGTTTCTCGGGGGTGAAAATAGATGCTTTCAGAGTCATCAAACTCAGCAGTTACCCAGTCACAGACGTATGACCACTCTGAAGGTGTCTACTTTTCTCTGGGATTCCAGAATGACTTACCTTTGACGTAATTTAAACACGATTTGTATTGTTACATTTTTAGGATTTGTGTTTAGGGTTCAGAATTTTTCTAACATGGGGGAAAAAATAATAAAAGAAAAAAAAAATTTATTTCATGTGGCATGTACGTAATTCAAATATCCCAAATTCATATTCAAATACTTTTGTTATCTTACAAGCTCCATAAGTTCACAGTACTGCTCGAACCAATGCTGATAAGATAGTAGGCAATGGATGTACACTATTTGACTGATACAAGTAGTGTAAATCTGGGGAAAAATACGAAAGCTTTTAAACATGAAAGTGAAAAAAGTGTTTGGTTAAATTCTGATTGAATCACACATTTTACTGACAAATTAAAGGAAAACAAACACCTTAACAGCGTAGCTAACACCATGGTTGTTCTTTCATTTTTAGTTATGATTTCTCTATGGTTCCCATGCACTGCCTCTTTTAATATGTTTTAGACAGCATCTCTTTATACTGTTGGCTGACATTCATAAAGGGACTTAGCTCTTTTGCAGATAGTCAAAGACTATAATATGTAGCATTTACAAAGCACAGTCAAAGCTGGGTCAGAGGTATTGAGGCTCGAATAGTTCATACAGATCCTCCTCACAAAGGATAAGCCCCTTTGAATCTTCAGGATTATGTTGACACAGGGGATTGCTGGTCAGGTAGCATGATAGAAGGAAAAATGCCTCCCATTACAGAGCTTAAGTCAGCTGTCTGCAGCAGTTCATGTTTATGCCAAGTAATTGCAGTTCATTTTACGACTGAGTTCCCTTGCAAGTTACACAGACGGATTACTGCAGTCAACAAGAATTTTTCCTGCAGGCAGATTTCCATTCCTCACCAGGCAGATAATGATAAATTTGCCTTTCATGACAGATGTATGAGATTTTCTGGAGTATAGACACGTGCATACTGCATGAATATATATATATATATATATATATATATATATATATATATATATATATATATATATATATATATATATATATAAGTGTGTTTGTGTGTGTGTGCACAGAAATTGCCTATTCTATTTTCCTATAATATCCAACATAATTGCTTTTGTTCAACAATTTGGAAAAGAAGTCTCTTCATAGTTCGTGTTTTTTAAAACCTTTGTCTGATATTATTATTTTAGTATTTTAGAGTCATTGGTGTCATTTACTTTTAACAAGAAATTAACAGTTCTGCACTTATCAATCCATGTGACAACCAAGGTTACAATATATCCATTTTGTGTTACTACTCTGCAGACATGGTAATTCTGAAAATATCATAATTCAGCAAGTTTGTAACAGCCAGATGTGTTACTGGGAATTTGGAAAGATTTTTGGATTCAAGATACATTTGTTTTTCAAACTAACTAATGGTTGAGCTTTAACCTCTACTGGTGTCTGCTTGAAATTTGTAAGGGAAAATGCCTTAATCTGATAGATCACATGCTCTGATGAAGGAATGAAGGCTACAGAATGTATAGAGCATTCACCATGAATGCTTTCTGTACTTTATCTTTGAGTAATTTTTCTTTGTCTGACACAGTTCTGCTATCTGATGGGATTATATACCAACAAAGGGGAGTAAAGGAGCCTTAAGGAAAGAATTTTTAAAAATTGGCTTTTTGCAATTTACCAGCCAAGAAAAATGAAAAAGCTACCCACAAAGCTCAGTGAGGCCAGTTTGACATGTAGTCTTTGCATTTTCCCTTCTCTATAATGTACTTGCATCTCTTAGTGCATTTTGCTAACCCACCTTTGCCTCCTGTAATGAGATCTGCATTGCACACTCCCAAACCCCCTTTTCATTTCTCTGCATCACCTCTTCTCCTTGCCCGCTGATTTCTGGACAGATAAGTGCATCCTACCTGCTCTTGCCTTTGATATGCTGGCCCTAGTCTTCCCTGCCATACACGTCAAAGCACAAGTGTATGGTAAAGTAAACTAGCTGAAGGATTGGGCCATGCTTCTTATGTTTCCTTTTCTCTGTTCTGTTGTTGTTTTTGCAGAGAAAATAACGGCATAACATTATTGATGTTAGAATATTATATGTTTAATCCTGATCTTTTTTTCATTAGACCCACATGGCCCCAAATCGGATGGTACTCACAAGAAAGGTACTTCCTTTTTCTTTATCCAGGACTAATCAAGCTTAGTAGTAACGTAATCAAACTGGAGTGACGTCGTTCTAACATTATATAAAGCAGTAGCTAGACTGTGTGAGGTTTCTGGCATACAGTGGTCTGTAACAGTAGATGGAGATGTGTGCTTGTGTGTTTCAGGACCACACATTTATTTGTTTTACGGCTGAGAATCTGTATATATTTATGTTGATCCAGACATTTTTCTTTCTTCAGTGTCAGTGCACATTTTTTGTCTTGTGTGTGAGCTGAAAGTATCCTGAGCAGAGCACTAATGATTTATATATCAAATCAGTTTGCTATTAAATCTTGCCTCTCTGTGGATAATAGCATTTTGGTGTTTGCTCTTGACGCACCCTGAAGCTCTTGGTGCTGTATAGAGTTGGCTAGTTTGGGCTTTATAACTAGTATTGTTGAATGTTGTTTACTCTCATCTTAAGAGTTATTCCTGCACCAGTGATTTTTTTTATAGAAATAATTTTATAAAATCACAATATTTTCATTATAACATATCTAAATTTAATTCCAATGCAAATTATATATTGACATAAAGCTGGATTGTAGTAAGTGTCTGTGCCGTGTATGTGAGAGTGTGTGTGTGTGTGTGCGTGTGTGTGTGTGTGTGTGTGTGGGTGTGTGTGTGTGTGTGTGTGTGTGGATAATAAAGGAGCAGATTTAGCACTGACTGCAGTCTTAGACCTGTTGGCTCAGCACTGGCATCGAATCCTTATTACACTCCTTTTATTTAGCTTTATCAAGAGCTGTTCAGGATGTTGTATACATGGCTCGTTCCCAAACACAACAGTTTGGTATTGAGTAATTCACAACCTCGGGGATATGTTTCAGTGCACCAGTAGTATCAAATGGATTGTCATTGCATCAGCATCCACAAATTGCCTTGGTGGGCATTATTCTTCATACACCATGCAGTTTTTTAATTATAATTTACCCCACTAAAGATTACCCCAGTCCTTATAGAAGCAACTTTTACAAATGCTCCTGGAAATATATATTAGCATATGTATTTATCATTAATTTGACATTTCTACACTGATTTGAAAAGCACTGTTTTTGGGTGGTTACAGAAATTAAAATATCTTGATGTGTAAAATTTAAATAGCAGATGTAATTAAGATGCAATACCTTTTTTGCCAGTCCTATCAACATCTCAATGGATGTGACTATGGTCACGACTGTGCATTGCGTTGCACAGATAAAGTATGCATTCTGCTAGTTTAGTCTGAATTGTCTGACTCTAGATAAAATATGTAAAATATAATATTTTAGAAATGCCTGAGTATTTATAATTAATAATTTATTTTATATAAAATTCAGTGGGGAAATACTGTCACTGCTCAATGAATTCCAAGATATGTTACTGTTAGAATTTAGCAAACTAGCTTAAGTGCTGCATTCTGACTGACTTCTGGATAAACAGTTTTACCTCAGTAAGTACTGTTTTAGCTTCTGGCTAATACATTTACTAGTGTTGGGTCCACCTTTGTCGAGTACATACAAATGATCCTGTTTTGTTATTGTATCACACTATATTGTGTCCTCCAGTTCAAGTTGACATTTCAATTATTTGATGCCTCTCCCCCACAGTTATATAGGCTGAGAGAAAGAGTACAGAGTAGATTTACATTTAGCAGCATGTTATAACAACAAGCTTCATACTTTATTACTGTTTTTATTTGTCTATGAATGACAACAAACTCATTTCTGAATACAGCTCTGTTCTTGTAACTTTTTTCATTTTAATTCCTAAATAGCAAAAAAAATCGCTGTCATTAGGGTTTCATTTCACATTTCACGTGAGATTCAAGACAGGAATCACCAAAGGATAATAATCTTATTTCACGATAACGATATGTTTTTTCCGGTAGGTCTATCAGTAGTTTTCAAGTAAGAAATACTATGAAATTGAATAAAACAATTAAATGTCAAATAAAATAGACTTCACTGTATGACATATACAGTGATTCTTATTAAATTTACTGAAGTTATTCAGTCAAATGAGTGAATGAGTGATTTTCTCTTTGTCTTCTGTTGTTTGATTTAACATTAATGACACAGACAGCTGCCGGTTTATTAGACTGCTGCCACTTTAAAACCTAATGCACAGATCCGATATATTGTATTGACACACCTCAGATATTTTTCCCAACTGCTTATATTCACTTAAGACATAACCGACTGTGTTTGCATGAATACTCGGCCATACTTGCATTTTGACATGATGCATGTGTATTTATTTGACCGTCCAAGCATAATAAGCCGCTAAAGAGAACTCAATTAGGTACATGCACGATGAGGCAGTTTTCTGTGTGTGTGCTTCAAGTGTGCGCGCACAGAAAGCCCCCTGGTCAGGCAGGGAGACATTCACTAATTTCTTGTTATCTTAATTTTATGCTGTTATTTATTTTTTATTTTTCTTTCAAGTCACACATGATGCGGACTCGACTGTACTCTGAAAAATTTCAGAGTCCAAAATGTCTGAGTCCATGTGAAATTTGAGTACAGATTTACCCGAGTGCACGACAATTCCGAGTTCGTTCATAATTGGACTGGGGTCCGGGGAACAGAAAACCTCTTTGACGAGTTCCCACAATAACCCATGACCTATTAAGCAAAAACAGAGCTGGGAACATGTTTTTCAGGTTCCTATTATGTGCTATATAATGCTGGGCAACATAGGACCCATTTTCATGTGTTCATTATGTCCAATATAAATATGGGGAACATAGGACCCTGGGAACATAGATACACTCCCCTTGCTAGTGGGGGCTATCCAAAAGAATGTAAAACAAAGTTGATTTTGATATCTAAAATGGATCTTCTCTTTTATTATAGCAATACGATATTTGTAATAAAATTAGTAAGTTCTGCTTATATGCCTGTTGTTTCCTTTACTGATCCCTTGTTTCCAATGTCTTATACTTTGTTCATTTTAATGTCAATGCAGTGCGCGTCACGTTGCTGCATACATTACATCAAAGTCAAATACCTTAACGCATCATGGCATTTTCATTTTGATTGTGATGCACCATTTATCACTTGATAATTAGGATAAATTATACATGGGGATATCATGACAGTGAAACATTAAGAGAAGCTATATGTCTCAAAGAGTTACACTGATTGCTTCAGGGTGAATCATTCTGAGTTTTAATCAGATTGTCCTGCGGGGGGACATTTTCTGTTTTAGGAGATAGACATCTTTTTTCTGTGAACCATAACTGTTTTTTTTAAGAGTTCTTTAAGCCCCGAGAGAATCACACTGAGTGATTTTTATTTTATTTTATTTAAAAAAAAAAAAGATTTATTAATTTCTTTGGATTTTGGAGGTACTTGAAACTTGTACTTTTTAACAATCTTGTGGTAAGAGAAGTTCTTCTGCAGTAATCCCCTAAGATCATGAGGTATACTATAACACAGCATAGTGCAAAGCTTCTGCTAGGCTGTAAGACTGATACAGTCATGGTAGTTATCAGCCAGTTTAAAATGTTTCCTGTTCATGTGATTATCAATTTTATAACCTCTGCATGTCTCCTGAATTTGAAAATATAATTGTGACTTTTATTTTTAAGCCACATTTAGGCCTATATGTAATGTCTACTTGTGGACTCAGCAAGGTATTAATTAATTAATGAAGTTTGTTTTACTTGAATATTTTTACTCTTAGAAATACAACACAGAAATAGACTACTATAAGAATTGTGCTGCGTCAGTCTCAAATGGAGAAGAGCTGATCTTTTGTAAAGCCATCATAAAACTGTATTTTTTTCCATCTATGTTTTACACAGCAGCTATAGATCAACAGAGTATGTTTATCCACTGTTATAATCATGAATAAAGTCTCAGAGTAAACACCTTCACTACACTGTTGACCACATTGTCCAATCCTTCATCTGATCTGGGGGGAAAAACTAGGCTCATAAGCCAGTATAATCACACTGCAGTCAATTTTTTCTTTATCCCGAACTGCATGCCATGGCCCTCCTATTGATTTATGTCCCTCTCCATGCACAAGGCTGTCATGTCCCCATGTCAGTCAGTGCTGGCCTCAGGGGCAGCAAAGGGACTCTGGTGATTTAGCAACCTGTCATTACTTTCAGGAGTGTGACGTTGCACGCTCAGACTGTTCGCTCAGCCTGGCCCACAGCAACACTGCTTTTATGAATTTTAATGCAATCTTTCTAATGGTGGGGGTTGCCTCTAGCTGAATGAAATGTACAATGATGGATGGTCAGGCTGTGTCCTAATCTCCTTCTTATCTGGATTCTGTTGTGGTATAAACAGGATGCAGAAATAGTCGAATGGTTTAGCATTTCAGGCAGGATGGCTGAAGATAGGTGTCTACCAGCAGTGATCAACATAGGACATTTAGGACATCCTGCAGTAGTTGTATTTCATTGAAAGGCATTATAAGATTTTGTCAAGTTCATGCTAGGGAGCTACATATAATGCTGTTCACCATGAATGATACTTTGGGAGTCTGTTGAAAAATACCCTGTATGGATTTTCCCACATTAAGATCAAATCCCTTGCTTTCTGATGTAGAGGAAAATGTGGTTATATGATTTGCTTTCCCTTTTTTGTGCAAAACTGGGCTGTTCGCAGCTTGAATTTGAACCTTTTCTTTTAGTCAGCTTGACTTTTTTTCTACATCTCAGTAGCTGTCTGAAATTAAAAACCACACTGTGTGCTGAGTCAACTCAGGTGCTTATAAACGAAGAACAGAGCCTTTGACATTTAACACAGCATTGACATACAGCGGCATAGAGTTCTAGGCATCTGGAGAGCACTTTGCTTTCTCCTCTTCCTCAGTGAAGGCAAAATGAGTTGTGCTCCACTTGTCTATGCATGTGGGCAATATCCTGTTTATTAGTTCAATAAAAACTTGCCTTGCCAACACCTTCTAGGTACAGCCTGGGTGATATGAATATTTAATGTGCCATGGGCATTGTGATTCTGCTGAGAGCAGCTGTATTTTTAACATAAGCAATATCATTAAGATTTCTTTATTTATGTGGCGCATTTTCTTCAGTGGCAATCCACTTATCCAAGAGCCGCCAGTTTATTGTAATAAATTTGTTTGCTTTGCTTTTAGAGGGCTGTCATTTGGTCACATCAGGCCAGGCATGATATTTCCTCAAATAACTTGGTAGGGGGAAAGATAGGTGCTAGGTGTTTGATATCATTCTTAAAACTTTACTGTGTACTAACATTGGTATTGTGAGTTGGCTGACGCAGTGTGGTCTGTATAGGGACAGCTATAAACAAGTCAGCTGCCAGGTTGCAGTGTTGGTTAATAAAATAGTGATTGGTCTCTAGACACACTTATTTCTCCTCCATATTTGCATCTGTGAGGAAGTATGTAATTTGTCTGCATTCACCCTGGAGGCATTTACCCAGGAGGAAGCTGGAAAAGTGATCTACTGCAGGAATTAATCAGAATAATGAATTTCTGATTTTCTTCATTTGCGCTTTTGGGGAACTCAATTGCTCATAGCCTACAACACTGAAGCTTCCAAAACCAAGCTTTCTCTGATCAGTTCTCCTTTTGGAGGGGTAAAACTGCCCTTTAAGAGCAAGCGTGTTGTGTTTATGGTCCTGTAATATATGGAAGCGCAGTGAAACGTGGGATGCCTCTTAACTACCGTCATTCTGCAAAAGGGGTGTGGAGATATGCCACCAAAATGAGGCTTCGATTCACTGGGACACAGAGGCTGACAAAAAAAATCTTCCTTTTATGGCTGCTGTGTGTGTTTGCAGGTTTTCCCAGATCATTTGGCAAAAATGTAGTAAAACAAACCATTCTGGGCGATGAGTCACCCTGGTCTTACAGTTAATGAGCACAGTCACTTCTTCTCATTGGAGGAGGTCGGGAATAAACCGCATAGGCGGCAGCACTGCGTCACACACGGCAAGGAATGTCAAGAAAAGACAAATTATTCTAAGCAGCACATTAGCCGGTGAAGGGAGTGCGCAAACTGCGTGAGGGTAAGAAGCCTTGCAATGCACATAGCTCACACATATATGAAATTGGCCATAAAACATGTTGATACTGATTCAAATGTTTTACATCAAAGTAATTCTTGTATGCTATAAAACAGAGCTTCAATTAATTTTAATGCCATGCCCATTTATTTAATATATTAGAAAATATTAAGTTACATAATACGGTAGCAATTTCCTCTGGGTATGTATTTTTCTTTTTTAGGGAAAATTTACCACCTAAAAGAGATGAAAACTGTACTCCCTTGGAAACTGATATATGATATACTGATTACTTTCCAGTAGTCTCCTTATTCAGAACCCTGAGATGCTCTATAGCTATCTCTATTCATTTCCACACTAGAACTGTGTACTGGTCAGAGCTACACTATAACTTACTGTGCCATTGTCCTGTTTTAGTAGTACTGTACTGTCTTGTGTTGTTTGCACACATTTGAACGTGCACTTTATATAGAAATGTGTAGGTCTTATTTAGTTCTGTGTCGTCTCATGTCGTTAGTGTGTTGTTTTTATGTAGCACCATGGTCCTGGAGGAACATTGTTTCGTGACAATAAAAAGACACTTGACTTGACTTGAGCTTTGGACATTGGGCAGAAATAGAAAGTTGGATTTTTTTTCTGTTCGGCTGTTCAGCAGGCCTGTGAGTGACTATATCAGAAATCTGGAACAGGTGGACAGCATTTATGAGATGTGTCACTCTGAGTGATATATACAGAAAGAAGATGCGATCTTTGCTTTCATTTCTTTTGCTGAAAACATGAGTTATATTGAACGACTTGTGTTTGTCTGGCAAAGACTATTTTTTAATTATTTTAATGCCCTAAAAAAGAGAGCACCTTGGCAGTCATACCTTATATCATAGACATGGACGTCACGACTCATCTAAACATTATTGGCTTGCTTGTTTACAGCATAGCCCAGGTTTCATTGAAAGTCTGTTCCACTCATGGTCTAATCTTATTAATGCTTGTATGAGCAAGTATTCAGGTCCAGTGAGGAGGGTCACTAGAACATTGAATTATTTTCTCTGACCTTGATACTGTCCTCTCAGTGGAATTTATTTTAGCTCACTGGTATTAAGGTATCCTACCTCAGCTGACCAAAGACTGTCACCTTGGAAAATAATGTTTGCAAGGGTAGTGTTTTTCATACTGCATTATGTAAATAGTCTTCTTTTTGACTCTTTGTTTATCTTAAGCATCAGGTAAGTTACAAGAATCATAACTTTTAAATATTAAACCTTAAATAAAGCTGTATCTGTTGATTAATATGACCTACTTGGCTAATATTACACCTGACATGACTGATATATTGTTTTTTTTTACAGGTCCACCTGTGAATGTAACATGCAACATTTTTATTAACAGTTTTGGATCCATTGCTGAAACAACAATGGTGAGCCAAAAGATTATTTTTACATAATAAATATCCAATTATATAGTTTTCTTGATACTCAGTCCATTATATTTTTTGCTTTTGAGTACAGATTGCAGATTATCTGTTAAGGTGTAAAACAAACAAACAAACCGTAATTTCACTTAATTAAAATTCAGTGAAATATTTCATACATTTAAATATTTTTTTAAAATAATCTTGATATGTTAAAATAAGCAAATCAATTTAAGAAAATACAATACAATATTTTTTTTTCTGTACATCCAAAATGTGCCCTTTGTAGAGTGTGTATATTATTACACAGAGTTTGTTTTTGTTTGTTTGTTTGTAGAGATATTCACAATTTAATTTATATCAACATAGCAACAAAAATGTACCGTAAATATATACATTCTACCTATGTTTTGAAGGAATTGACTTATGCTTTCAATAAGTAGTTGCAGAAAGTTGGCTTTATCAAATGATAGGAAGTAAAGAAGATTCTTGTGTGTATACAAAACTCACTAATATAATTATATTCTTTCATATTCAATTCTGTAAAAATATTTATAATATAACTTTTTATATAAAAGAGAAAATAGGACTGTAGTTTGTGGCAACTGAAGTTGTTGGTTGGTTTAAAAAGGTTAAAGGAGGATTTTGCACATGCTAACTGCTCTCTCTAGCTGTGGTGTGTTCGGGTGTCAAAGAGTTCTCTCAATAGGACTGAAATTTGGCACCTGTGCATAATTACATGTCAAGTATAATGCTGATTAAAGGCAGATAGAAACACTGACCAATTGTTTAAAATACATAATGAATGTAAAATGAAAGCTCGTAGCCATGTGTCTTCTGTTCATAGCCCGCATGACCTAGTATTTTGATAAACACATAAACCAACATGTTTTCTTTGATGTGTCAACACAGACTCTATACACTAGTACACTTAAGGGTAATATATATATGTGTGTGTGTGTGTGTGTGTGTGTGTATATGTGTATATATATATATATATATATATATATATATATATATATATATATATATATATATATATATATATATACTTATGTTAATAATACTTTCTACCATTGCACATTGTTTATTGCCATACAGAAACAATTTACCTACTACCCCCCCCCCCCCCCCCCCCCCCCCTTTTTAATTACTTGAGCTAATTCAAGTAAAAAAAAAAATCCAGAATTTTTTTTAGGTAAATATAATAATTCATGTAGTAGAGGGTTCATTGTAAAATTGAATTTACAGGAGTTCCACATTTCCACATTTTTTCTGGAAGTTTATTACCAATACAATATATAATGTTCTTCTAGAAAGGAATTACAGTTGTAAAAACATATGTGGATGGATGGTAACTTACTTTTAAAGTTCAAGCCCCCTTTTTTGAGTTACATAGGAAAATAGTAGTTTTGTATTATTGCCTATAAAAAATGCAGATAAATTAATTGTTGCCATATGGCAACACCATGCAGTAAAGGGTTAAATAAAATTCAGCACAAAAAACACAAAATTTTATAACCCAGTCCTTCTTAAGGACACTATGGTTGGTGCTGAAACAATCCTGCAGATAACAATTCACACCCTTTCATAAGCACTTTACCGCACTCTCAAATCCCCCCAGCAGAGCTACACAAGTAGTTTCCATGCCAAGGCTTGAATAGCTGAGCTTTACTGCTCAGCCTCTGCTGAACTGACCAAAAATTGCTGCAGCCCACAGGAGTAGCTCATGCAAAACAAATGCAGTATTTTCCACTCTTTTTCTCCTCCGCAGCCAGAGAAATTGATCGGTCACTGACACTAATGTTCAAACGAGAGGATGGAGCAAGGCACTACGAATGAGAATGACATCGATAATCTGATTGGGCTACTGAAAACCGTGCTTTGTTCTGTAGTGAACAAACAGTACCTGACCACTACTTGGACCAGCAACTCCCCCTGGATTGCTGTTAGCCACATTATTTACACTGTTTAGGATGTCTGAGACTCAAGGAGGGGTTGAGCGGCCATTTAATAAGCTCATCCGCTCTTCATTTTCTCAAGTAGGAGAGAGAGAGAGAGAGAGAGAGAGAGAGAGAGAGCACAAATAAATCCAGAAAGTCTCCTTGTTGTTAGTAGTGGTAGTTGAAGTAGAGTCATGAAAACAGCCAAACTTTTTCTAATCTGTCACCATCAGAAAGGGATCTTAGCCTTGAGCTTGAATCACATTATGTGTCGGCTCTTGTCATAAATCAGTCTCCTTAGCCTGGAGAAATCATAGTGGGAAATATGAGGTCTTTTTCCCCCTTGAGTTTATGCTGATGAATGCATGCCCACTCCATACTTGTTTGCTAGATCATTCTGTTGGAAAAAAATGACTTAAAAGGGTACCCTTTCCTTTAGGCTTTCATTCTCTGTCTAGAGTTGGGCTGTAGTAATGGACAGCCAGATAGCCATGGTAGATTTGAGAGAACGATTAACAATTAACTGCAAAATGCATGATGAATAATAATATAATAATATATTTTATTTTATAGAGCGCCTTTAAAAGCAGCGTCTCAAAGCGATGTACACAAAATAAGCAGTACAGGGGAAAGAAAATAATAAAAATAACAATAATAATAATAATAATAATAATAATAGTAATAATAAAAGTAGATATCAGCAAGCAAATGCTAGTTTAAAAAAGTATGTCTTGAGTTGAGGTTTAAAAATGTCAAAGTTCTGAGCTTTCCTAAGTTCATTAGGAAGAGAGTTCCAAAGGGATATCCTATCATGTTCCTAAAACAGTACAATCCAGTGAAGTAGGCACTCAGAAAACCCGAGAAATCACTCAAGGTAATAATGTTGTAGGGACTTGTTCACTTAGAGCTTGATGTGGTTGCATTGTTATTTTACAGTTGGCATGGGAAAATATTGGTATAAACTGTGAGGGCTGCTATTCCATCTGCACTGTACTGATTGTTTTTTTGAGGCACAAATCTAATAACCAGAAACAGATTATAGTAAACTATTGAAATATTTAGAAATTTTGACTTGCATTAGGATATTTGCTTTGAAAGTTTGAGGCTGCTTGCTATTGGAAAGGTCAACTGGTATATTTGCTTCAATGCTTGTAAGTCATCCTAAGGTACATTACTGCCAATACAATACAACTGCATGGCTGGGTTTGAGAGCATGACAGTGAAGACAGGCTTTTGGGGCAAATTACCACTACTTTTATTGGAGTTATATATATAGTGAGGGAAAAAAGTATTTGATCCCCTGCTGATTTTGTACGTTTGCCCACTGACAAAGAAATGATCAGTCTATAATTTTAATGGTAGATTTATTTGAACAGTGAGAGACAGAATAACACAAAAAAAAAAAAATCCAGAAAAACGCATGTCAAAAATGTTAGAAATTTATTTGCATTTCAATGAGGGAAATATGTATTTGACCCCTCTGCAAAACATGACTTAGTACTTGGTGGCAAAACCCTTGTTGGCAATCACAGAGGTCAGACGTTTCTTGTAGTTGGCCACCAGGTTTGCACACATCTCAGGAGGGATTTTGTCCCACTACTCTTTGCAGATCTTCTCCAAGTCATTAAGGTTTCGAGGCTGACGTTTGGCAACTGGAACCTTCAGCTCCCTCCACAGATTTTCTATGGGATAGGCCACTCCAGGACCTTAATGTGCTTCTTCTTGAGCCACTCCTTTGTTGCCTTGGCCGTGTGTTTTGGGTCATTGTCATGCTGGAATACCCATCCACGACCCATTTTCAATGCCCTGGCTGAGGGAAGGAGGTTCTCACCAAAGATTTGACGGTACATGGCCCTGTCCATCGTCCCTTTGATGCGGTGAAGTTGTCATGTCCCCTTAGCAGAAAAACACCCCCAAAGCATAATGTTTCCACATCCATGTTTGATGGTGGGGATGGTGTTCTTGGGGTCATAGGCAGCATTCCTCCTCCTCCAAACACAGCGAGTTGAGTTGATGCCAAAGAGCTCCATTTTGGTCTCATCTGACCACAACACTTTCACCCAGTTGTCCTCTGAATCATTCAGATGTTCATTGGCAAACTTCAGACGGGCATGTATATGTGCTTTCTTGAGCAGGGGGACCTTGCGGGCGCTGCAGGATTTCAATCCTTCACGGCGTAGTGTGTTACCAATTGTTTTCTTGGTGACTATGGTCCCAGCTGTCTTGAGATCATTGACAAGATCCTCCCATGTAGTTCAGGGCTGATTCCTCACTGTTCTCATGATCATTGCAACTCCACAAGGTGAGATCTTGCATGGTGCCCAAGGCCGAGGGAGATTGACAGTTCTTTTGTATTTCTTCCATTTGCGAATAATCGCACCAACTGATGTCACCTTCTCACCAAGCTGCTTGGCAATGGTCTTGTAGCCCATTCCAGACTTGTGTAGGTCTACAATCTTGTCCCTGACATCCTTGGAGAGCTCTTTGGTCTTGGCCATGGTGGAGAGTTTGGAATCTGATTGATTGATTGCTTCTGTGGACAGGTATCTTTTATACAGGTAACAAGCTGACATTAGCAGCACTCCCTTTAAGAGTGTGCTCCTAATCTCAGCTCGTTACCTGTATAAAAGACACCTGGGAGCCAGAAATCTTTCTGATTGAGAGAGGGTCAAATACTTATTTCCCTCATTAAAATGCAAATCAATTTATAACATTTTTGACATGCGTTTTTCTGGATTTTCTTGTTGTTATTCTGTCTCTCACTGTTCAAATAAATCTACCATTAAAATTATAGACTGATCATTTCTTTGTCAGTGGGCAAACATACAAAATCAGCAGGGGATCAAATACTATTTTCCCTCACTGTATGCACTCAGAAAACTAATTTTTTTCATTCATATATTTAAAAACAAACAAAGCAAAAAGAATCCAAAAATTGTTTACATTTACATTGAAATGTTTCTTCCTAGGTAATGTTAGTTTAAAAGCACTAATGCTGGTAGCTAGAATGGAATCGATGCATACCCTCACTTCTGGTCTGCTGACATAGCTGCTGTTGTCTTACAGGATTACAGGGTGAATATTTTCCTGAGACAGCAGTGGAATGACCCCCGACTGGCTTACAGTGAATACCCTGATGACTCCCTCGACCTCGACCCCTCCATGTTAGACTCAATTTGGAAGCCAGATTTGTTCTTTGCCAATGAAAAGGGTGCCAATTTCCACGAGGTTACCACTGACAACAAGCTGCTGAGGATCTCTAAAAATGGGAACGTGTTGTATAGCATAAGGTGACAAGTCTTATAATCAATCTAATTCGTACTGCTGGATCCATTCAGAATTCAAAGATTATATGATTGTCTATTTTGGCTTTTTGGCTGATAAATTGCTTATTTTTTGTATCATATTTTTTATTTGTTATGACAAGGCCTTAACTACAAGATAAAAATGGGCCTAAAAATGGGCCATTTAAAATGGGCAATGATTGTACTAGAATTCTGGGAATATTTCATTTTTCTACACTTTTTTGTGTTTTTTTTGTGTGGTATTCTGCCAGATGTACTAATTAACTATTGGAGTCTGTGTCTAACCTGCAGTTAAGTATCATAAAGTTTGAATTCCCTCTTTATACCATGCACTGTTTACTGCCAAGTCTGCTGTTCTTAGCTAGGATTCTGGTTAATACACAGCTCCTTGTTTTTGATTGTTTATTCCCTTAACAAAAAAATGTGTGTGTTTCTGGACTTGGGTCGGACTGCCCCCATAGTCTACAATGTACTGCCTAGGCAGCCACTGCTAACTATACACATAATGTTTTTAAAAATAATAATGTGCATCCACTACATGCTCATTGCCTTAGTATTGACCATCTTAAGGATGTTGTGTCTGACTCTGCCATCTCCTGGGATGATTGCATGGTAATACACATACTGTATGCTTGGCTGGTAGATTTGAATTCTGTCTGAATCTTGCCCAGGATTCTTAGTCTAAACAGCCTGTTGTTTGTAAATGCCCAGGCATATTACTAATGATAAGTGCTGTAAGAAGAGTTACTCTCTAAATGACTTGGCAGTAGATATGGTTCAGCTGAAATCAGTGCCTCTAGAGCTGAGACTCAGTAAGTCGGAGGTTTGCAATATTCAGGATAGTCCTCCATATGTAAAACCCTAATCAGGTTCAACTTGAAGTTTCGATGGGCCCTACTCTCTCACTCACTGTAAGGCAAACCTTAGAGAGCATCTGTGTTCTGGGGCAATAGGGATAAGAAAATAAGTGTTGCGCAAGTCCACCGATGTGAACCAGTCCTAAGGTTGTTCAGCTTGAACTACGTGTGACCACTTTAACATTCAGAATGGGAATATGTCTTTTAACCAGTTTAACCTTCTCAAATCATGAATTGGCAAACGTTCTTCTGAACAAGGATGTAAGTTCAGTAAAACTGCTTGTCTTGAATTTTGGTGTCTACTTTTATGAGTGCATCTCTGTCCAGCTCTTTAAAACTAATCCATTCAAAGCAATAACTTTGGAGTGGTCTGATATTTTGGTGGGCTCTGACAAAACAATGAGCCCTGAAAAAGGTTGGGCATTTTTGTGAAATTTGTACCACTGCAACATTTTCATCAGTGATCGGAAGTAGTTGCTTACAGCTGTCACTGCCTGGAGTCATGCCATATCCTAGCCAAGGTGTCTCACCACTAGATGTCTCACCGCTATCACAACAGGATGTTGATGAGCTCCCTCACAGAGTAATCAATTTCTGTAGGTTAGAGTGTTTGCTCTAATGCACATTATTACTGTTAATGTTTTACCAGTGCATGCCACACAGTGCAATTTTGTAAGGTCTGACTAGAACATTATCGGTGCATCTGCATTTAGCATGAATCTAGACATAGTGCTTCATCTGGTGAAACTACTGCAATGACATACAGGCATCAACAACAGACCTATGGACAAACCTGACCTACTCAGGATTTATTATATTAGCTAAGACATCTGGCATAGAGATCGGCCATGGATGAGCTGCCTGTACTAATACTTCTCAATAATCTACTTGCTGTAATTCTGCTGTAACCAGTGTTTGAAAGATTGCATTTGGTGCTGTGCGTTACCTAGTAACATCCAATCCTGCTCAGGCTGCTACTGCTTTGTCTGTGATTGCTGCAGGGACTAATCCAGACCCTCAGAATTGAATGGCCTCATCTTCTCAATCAGTGATTTCAGCTGAGCCAGGTCTGCCGCCAAATCATGAATTCACCTGCCAGATGTGAAAAACTAGCCAAGTGTTTGGGCTGCAGGGCTTGAGTCAGATTGGATTTTGAATCAGGGTCTAAATCTGCCAGCTGAGCATAATGTCGTAAGTCGGCATTGTCATCGCAGCGCAGGCAGTGCAGGGGATGTCCGTGTCAGATATTGCATGTGTTAGAGCAGGGGTGTCCAATCTTATCCGCAAAGGGCCGGGGTGGGTGCAGGTTTTCATTCCAACTAAGCAGGAGCCACACCTTATTCCACCTGTTTAATCTGTTGATCTTGGCTTTCAGTAAACTCAGGTGTGGCTTCTGCTTGGTTGGAATGAAAACCTGCACCCACACCAGCCCTTTCCAGATAAGATTGGACACCCCTTTAGATGGTCAATGAGCAGTGAGCACATAGCTGGTGATTATCATTGGCCTTCAAAGAATTCAGACACCAGCTGCATGTGTCTTTCAGTGTGGTGCTTTAGGTTAACCACTCAGTGTATGGTGGGGAAAACAATCCAACACAAAATGAATAGAATAAGGGACTGTTGAGCATGGATTGTTGTTTAAAGGGAAAACCAACTCGAGCACCAGATCTGTGCATTAGCAAATAACCAGCTAACTTAACAGAATTAGCAGTGAACACAACAACACATGGTATGGCAAGGGAAAACTGTAAGCAGCAGTTGCAAAAGTTCAAGTTGTAGAAAACAGCATGCTGAGCGATAGCTAATAAACTAGCAAGGCTGATGAGGGAAAGCCAACTCAAAACGTCATGGTGTTCTGTAGCATGCGTAAAAGGGCGCTAGTAATGTGAAAATACACTCACTCAGGCAGAAGAGATGAAATGAGATGAGATGAGAAGAGGCTATCCCCAGCTTTTGAGGACAGGAAACCTGTAGCACCGACTGTAATCACAAGCTGCCAAGCAAATCGCTCCATATGGTGTACACATGGACCGAAGAGAAGGGAAAGATGGCCTTATGACAGCCCTATTTTTTGTAAATACTGCTGTATACATCACTAAATAAAGGTAGACTAGCTTGTCTCATGAAGCCCACGAGTGAAGAAAAATCAGAACAAATGATAAATTAATGGCAAATACTATTACTAAAAAGTGGCATTAAAATATGTACTAATAGCATATTTTAGAGAGAAAAAAACACAACTATAATACGTTTAAAAACAGGTATTTGTTTTTCCAGTTTAGTCTGAAGTAAGTGTAGAACTAGTACATGGACAGTACTGCATTTAAAGTAGCAAACTCTACCATATTATGAGTGTACAGTCCCATGTACTAATATGGACGGTTTGTAGTTCAGAGTGCAGAATGTAAGCCTGGACCCTTTGAATTTAAGGGGTTAAAGTATGCTTTGAGGGCAGGAAAGTAATGTGTAGTATCTTGAATTTCATCATCTCTTAACTTGACACCATCAGATGAACACTTCGAATCAGACCGCTTTCGGCTATGAACACCCTCTAAATTGCATCAGGGCTGGTGCACACTCTGATTGCACGCTGGAAAATACAGTAGCTCTTATTCTGTGGTAGTGATGCTGTCATCCTGATAGAGTACAAAATGTGTGAAATTCACTGAAGTTAATTTCTAGACTACATTAGGTTCAGGATAAATAACTTTAACGCATGTATAGAAACGACTGTCTAACACTTTAGATTTAGATTTTACCGGTTATATGTAATGCATTTGTTTGTTACTTCTGACCTCTGAAATTGGCAGATAAGAGAGGGAATGGCTGAAATTGCATTTAGAATGTAATGTTTGCTTGCAATGCCTGATCTGATCGTTAACAGGATAACACTAATTCTGGCCTGTCCCATGGACCTGAAGAATTTCCCGATGGACGTGCAGACTTGTATAATGCAGTTGGAGAGCTGTAAGTATGCCCTGCTCATCACAATGTTGGGGAAGATTTATTCACTGGCTCAGAGATGGATGTTTTGCTGGCTCGTAGAAAGAAATGAGGAGCACAGTAATTTACGTGCACCTTAAAGTCGAGTGTGTGGAAAGATGCTGCAAGCTCAGGTTATTGCCTGCTCCTTCTTTCACTCTTATTTTAGTTATTGTCCTTAGGGATGCAGCACATTCAAGGGGTCTGGCACTTAGCAAAACTAGGTGGTAGTACAAATTGCAGTGTTATAATTTACGCAATATTTCTTGTCTCTTTATCATTTTTTTATCAGATTATTTCACACAAGTGTTAATTCACTACTTGTTTACCCCTCTCGTTTTCAGTTGGCTACACTATGAATGATCTGATATTTGAGTGGGACGAAAAAGGTGCTGTGCAAGTGGCTGATGGACTGACGTTACCCCAGTTTATCCTGAAGGAGGAGAAAGATTTACGCTACTGCACCAAACACTACAACACAGGTTAGCACCCGCCCCACACTTGCTGAGGTTGGGAAATATTGTGCACGTGAAGCTCCCTTGCTATTTCTGGAGTGCCAAACCAGCAAAGACATATAAGTATATATGCAGACCCACAATATTTTGCAGTGCCCATCTCTGGATTTGAACCATATAGAAAACCTATGTGGATTGTAGCAGGCTGTCTATAAGCACAAACCTAAGAATATAAAAGACCTTAAAGTGTACTGCATGGAGGAGTGGACCAATATCCAGCTATACCTGTGTCCACCCTTGTTAGACATTACAGGAAGATACTCAGTGCTGTTATTCTCTCATAGAGCAGGCATCACAAAATAATCATTGTAAGGGTGCTGATAAGCAAAAGTAATATTATACAATGTATTGATCTCAAAGTATGATGTACTGTAGTTCAAGTATTTTTCTTTTTCTAAATGAATGTTTCAGGGTGTGGGACACTATACACAAGGCACACGTAGAGACATTATGATTCTTTTTCTTTTTTTTACAAGCAGTTCTGAAAACAGTAATAGTCTCTGGTGGCAGAAAAAGCATCATGGCCATGCTCCGTTTCTCCTTCATGGTCTTTCAGTTGGGTTAAAAACCATCTGTCTGGTCATTCTCGCCAGTCAGGATTTGTTACCCTCAAGATAAAGTGGGAATTAGACTTGAAGGCTAATCTACTTGGGCTCTAATATAAAACATAGCAAAACAGAAAGGACACAGGGTGTATTGCTCCATCAGGAATGCTACTTTAAGAGGTGTAGAATTTGTGCAAAAACGAAGGTCAGCGGAGTGATTTGATCTGTGTCCTGTCTTGTGAAATTGCTAGTAGCATATATCTATAGCTGGTACATACAAATGTTCAGTTTGTTTCTTGAGTGCATTACCACATTTGTGACATTATATTGTCACATATATAGAAGGTTTAAATATATAGTTCAATGTTGAAACATCAAATTTGGGATATTTTTCATAAATTAAATGGCCTAGTTTGACACTGGTTGAGAGATAAAACTATGAGTCAGAAATGAGTGTCATCTGCCTGCTTGTCTATGAAGAGTTGAGCTATGTCACTCTGCGTGTGCTTCATCTATAGCATAATATAAGAGATCAGAGTAAAATCTCTCTCTCTCTCTGACTTTCTCTCTAACTTTCTCTCTGTGTCTTTTGCTGACTTGCTCCTTGTATGTGGTTGAGGAGCAGATTGCTGCAATATGCTGTCTCTGTCTCCCCTTTTCACCTTTCCATTTTAGCTTCATGGCACAACACCAGTGCAAATCCTGAGGGTGCCTCCCTCCTATCTATTCCTTCACCTCCCATCTTCACCCCTCACTTCTCTTGTCTTATCCCACCAATGTTAATTCACTCTTCAAGGACAAACATTCTCCCTAGCTGGCCCTGAATTTTCATCGTTCTAGCTGTACCGCTGGTCCCTGGTTCTCCATTGACTACAGATATTCATATGTCTTCATTCTGATTTATTAGCTGCAGTCTTGTTTGATTTGCTGAGTGCAGACATTGTCTCTGGCATCTGTATAGTTTGTCTTCTTTCTGTCCTGTCTCCTATGGGTCTCTGTGACTAAGACAGATCTTAGATATAATTTTCATCATTGCGCCAGCAAAGGTAGTGTTACAATGAATTTAAATTAATCAGGATATTGAATAAATTAATCTGATACTGAGCATTGACACTTGACTGATATTGGCCTAAAATGCTGAATTGGTATTAGATTGTATTTGGTATATTTCCCTATCTAATCCACTACTCTGTTGTTTTAAT
The DNA here is from genome assembly GCF_001660625.3 of Ictalurus punctatus. Lineage (NCBI taxonomy): Eukaryota > Metazoa > Chordata > Actinopteri > Siluriformes > Ictaluridae > Ictalurus > Ictalurus punctatus. The sequence continues at coordinate 14,584,174 of NC_030423.2, read as the reverse complement.
GCATAGCATGAAAGTCCATCCATCCATTTTCTGCATCACTTATCCTACATAGGGTCGCTGGGAGCCTAAAGACTATCCCAGGTGACTCAGGGCGGGCCCTGAGGTGGGCAGAGTACACCCTGGACAGGGTGCTCTGCATTGCAGGGTAAACAATCACTCACACACCCACTCAGCCTACAATGCATGTCTTTGGACCGAAGTATCCAGTGGAACTCCTCGAAGCACAGGGAGAACATGCAAACTCCACGTACACAGGGCAGAGGCGGGAATTGAACCTCCAGCCACGGAGGTGCAAGGCAAACATGCTAACCACTAAGCCACTGCCCCCACATGCCATGAAAGTGTGTGATGAAAACTGAATAACAGCCATGCTGTTTTTGTTTTAATTTGGAAAATGATTTAGACACAAAATGTTTCTACACAGCAGTTATGCTACCTCAACCTTAGGCATTCAAAGCATTTCTGTACTATAAAAGGCCGGGAATTGCCTTGTTGGAGAAACATATTCTCAGTGGGAACCCATACTGTGTGTCGAATTATTCACAAATTACTTTAAACGCTGGCATTTCCACTGTGCTGAAATGTAGCATACCTTGAGCTAAGAAGTATTTTATGGAGTCAGTTAATGTTTTCCACCTAGTTCTGCCTATAGTGTATGTGGTACATCTGTAACTTCCTCGGAAATGGTAATTTGATACATCTCTCTGCTTGTTGAGGCTGCTGGTTTCTGGTCTCTGGGAGAAGGTATATGAAGATATTGTGGGTGATTATGCTTTAAGTGGTGTCTCAGCTTCAATGCATTCCCATATATTGTTGTCACATTTAAAAAAAAAACAAGCACAGCAGAACTGGTGTATGCTATTTCTGCTTGGCACACATTGCCACCATTCCAGCAGCATAAACTCTATAGACACATGGAGCAGGTGCATTTATAGCACTTAAACTTCAAGATTTAGCTACAAGGAATGGATTTTGAATAATAAATCAAATGGTATTTGAGGAGAGAATAACCCTGCTACTTTGTAGCTATCAGTTGTGTAAAATAAATGAATAAATCAGCGTTTTTACCTGCTTAAAAAGTTACAAAAACGATGTAAAAAAAAACAAAACAAAAACAAACATTTCAAAACATTTCATTCAATTTGATCACCATGGGTGCTCCTTGCCACAGTAACACAGGGTTAACAGGGTCTGCACACACTAGGCGCACACTCATTCACACCTAGGGGTATGTTTTTGGGAGTTTGGAGGAAAACAGAGAACCTGGAGGAAACCCTCATGGATATGTATCTCATTGTGATATAAATACTCTCAAATAAACTGTATGCAGAATATCCTCACATTTTTAACATTTTGGAATTCTCTTTTTGTAGATTTGATCTTTTTTCCCTATTCTAAAACCACAAGTGACAACTCTGTATAAATGAAAGAAAAATTATATAATAAATTAAATTAAAGAAGTAGAATTGGGTAAAAAAAAAAGTTTAGAATTGGTAGACATAGGCTGAATAATATCACCAGATAAGATTTATAACACATAAGATCATATATTATTTACATTCCTTACATTCATTATATCAAAAACAATGCATTCAATTTACTTTCAGTATGTGTGCAGCTTAATTCATTCACACCTATTAATATTTTCTGCCATGTACCAGTGAAATTGGGTCTTTGTAATGATAACCATATTTGTCTGGTGCGTGTTTCAGGGAAGTTCACATGCATCGAGGCCCGCTTCCATCTGGAGAGGCAGATGGGTTACTACCTGATTCAGATGTACATCCCCAGTCTGCTAATCGTCATCCTGTCCTGGGTGTCCTTCTGGATCAACATGGATGCTGCTCCTGCTCGTGTGGGCCTGGGCATTACCACTGTGCTCACCATGACAACACAGAGCTCGGGCTCCAGAGCCTCTCTGCCAAAGGTCAGTCATGACAAACTCCATTAGATCTCCACTCTCACTTCTCTTCTCTCTCTCTTCTCTCTCTCTCTCTCTCTCTCTCTCTCTCATTTAGAGAATATGTATAAATTTCAATAAAGACTGCATGTATGAACATATCTTGTAGCTAGTGTTAAAACAGTAGTAGTTCAGACCGCTTGCTGAGTCTTTGATAAGACTACTTAGACTGATTAGATATTGACTTGGCCAGTTATTCAAGAGACTTTATCGCTTTTCATGATAAAGACTTACTAATTGACCATTTATTGAATTACTAATAGATATATGAATTGACCTGGAAAAGTGATTTTTTTTATTTTCTTTGTTTTATGAAAGCAAAATAAGAGATTACAAGAACCAGAACCTGATGATTCTGAGTAGTATATCTATCAAAATGTGAGCCTCCCTTTGACAGCATATAAAATCATATATAACTGTTTATGTATCATGTTTTTCAGCTACTGAACATAATCAATATGAACTATGTATGATACAACTTAGCTGTAGTAATGCTTATATTGTACAATGATTCAGTCTACAATAAAACTGTACACTGTCTACTTTTAAGGAATTTAGCCCTCTCTTTCTTTCTCTCTCACTCTTTTTCTCTTTGGAGATTAAACTGTGAGGTTAAATGGTTTCCTCAACTCTCTCCCATACAATTTTGATGTCATGCTAATCATTGTAACAGCAGAGGTGCATCTGCGTGCACACACTGAACACACGGCACACACTGGTACATGGAATTGCTCCCTTGGTGACGGTCATGGATAGAAATGCCACCATTCAGCCCGGTTTCTGCCATCTATCACACACCCTCTCACTTCATCAGGATTCTGCTGTCTCTTTCTGTCTTCTTTGACAACCTTGACCCTAGAAGTGATGCACATTAATAATTCAATTTGTGCTAAAGAGTGATACAGACTGATATTTTACTGCCATATAAATGAAAACGCTGGCGTTCTTGATTTACAGATATGAGCATTATTAAATTAATGATATGGCTGTCCGATATACATATAATTATATACATAGAATGTTTTTTATAGTGCACTTAATTTACTTAAATACACGAATATTATTTAGAGATTAAAATAATTGAAAATTTTATTTATTTTTATATTATATATATACAGTATCTCACAAAAGTGAGTACACCCCTCACATTTTTGTAAATATTTGATTATATCTTTTCATGTGACAACACTGAAGAAATGACACTTTGCTACAATGTAAAGTACTGAGTGTACAGCTTTTGCAACAGTGTAAATTTACTGTCCCCTCAAAATAACTCAACACACAGCCATTAATGTCTAAACCGCTGGCAACAAAAGTGAGTACACCCCTAAGTGAAAATGTCCAAATTGGGCCCAAAGTGTCAATATTTTGTGTGGCCACCATTATTTTCCAGCACTGCCTTAACCCTCTTGGGCATGGAATTCACCAGAGCTTCACAGGTTACCACTGGATTCCTCTTCCACTCCTCCATGATGACATCACGGAGCTGGTGGATGTTAGAGACCTTGTGCTCCTCCACCATCCGTTTGAGGATGCCCGACAGATGCTCAATAGGGTTTAGGTCTGGAGACATGCTTGGCCAGTCCATCACCTTCACCCTCAGCTTTTTTAGCAAGGCAGTGGTCATCTTGGAGGTGTGTTTGGGGTCGTTATCATGCTGGAATACTGCATACTGATCATGCTCTGCTTCAGTATGTCACAGTACATGTTGGGATTCATGGTTCCCTCAATGAATAGCCGTATGAGTGCTGCAGGCATTGCTGCAGAGGTTGAAGGGGTGGGGCGTCAGCCTGTCAGTGCTCAGACCATACACCGCACACTGCATCAAATTGGTACGCATGGCTGTCGTCCCAGAAGGAAGCCTCTTCTAAAGATGATGCACAAGAAAGCCGGCATACAGTTTGCTGAAGACAAGTAGACTAAGGACAAGGATTATGAGACCAAGATAATCTTATTTGGTTCAGATGGTGTCAAGCGTGTGTGGCTGCAACCAGGTGAGGAGTACAAAGACAAGTGTGTCTTGCCTACAGTCAAGCATGGTGGTGGTAGTGTCATGGTCTGGGACTGCATGCCTGCTGCCGGCACTGGGGAGCTACAGTTCATTGAGGGAACCATGAATGCCAACATGTACTGTGACATACTGAAGCAGAGCATGATCCCCTCCCTTCGGAGACTGGGCGGCAGGCCAGTATTCCAGCATGATAACAACCCCAAACACACCTCCAAGACGACCACTGCCTTGCTAAAGAAGCTGAGGGTGAAGGTGATGGTCTAAACCCTATTGAGCATCTGTGGGGCATTAATGGCTGTGTTTTGAGTTATTTTGAGTGGACAGCAAATGTACACTGTTATACAAGCTGTACACTCACTACTTTACATTGTAGCAAAGTGTCATTTCTTCAGTGTCACATTAAAAGATATAATCAAATATTTACAAAAATGTGTGGGGTTTACTCACTTTTGTGAGATACTGTATATATATATATATATATATATATATATATATATATATATATATATATATATATATACATACACACACACACACATATATATGTGTGTGTGTGTGTGTGTGTGTGTGTGTGTGTATATATATATATATATATATATATATATATATATATATATATATATACTGTGGCCCATTGCACTAACTAGACATATTCCTATTCATTAGTATCTTTCTGGTTGTAAATTTCAATTTCCAAGTTTCAAAGACATAGTGTAAAACGTACACCTAGCTGATTATGCAGACTATTTTTTAGATGGTTATTTAAGATTGAAAATAAATTATGATATTTTTCTTACTTATATTGTCTGTCCAAACCTGTGTTTATTTACAGAAATCTATTATTATTTTCGACATGATCTGTTTTCCATGTGTACCTAGCTGGCACCACTATTATGAGTAGGCTTTTTTTGACAGGAGAGGGGTAGTAAAAAAGCAGTCCTGTTAAAACCGTTAAATTATGATATTTCTATAAATAAATTCATTAGGAAAGGTATCCCTGCTGTTTTGAAGCATTCTTTTGTTCTTCTGTATATTTTCCATACATCTTGTTTATTTACAGGACCTGTCACTGTTGTCCATTTAATGGTTTTTTAATACCTTATAATTAAGTTAACTGTGACATATGCATTAACGGGTCAGTTTTGAAAAATTGCAACAAATTACATTGTGCTTTCTGGCTCTTTTTTCTTCTCTTTGTGTTTTGCATTATCACCATCATGCATAATCATGTGAATTTAACCAGTTCACTTTTCCAAACACATGAAAAATGTGTTGTGGAAATATTTTAATGCTCGGATTTCAGACTCAATTATCCAGTCCAAGAAATAGGTTGAAAGACAGACGCGTAATTTTTTTTTCACCTTTCCTAATTTTTTTGAAGACATATAATCACGGCATATCTTAATTGCCGACCCCACTGGTCCTGAGGCATTAGTCATTGATGATTAATCATGCTCTAAGAGGCAGACTTGTGAAGAATTAGGAGCAATAATACATTAAAATGTAACCTTGCTGTGTTTTTATTCAGTGACACATTATTTTGGGTGAAAAAAAGATGACTGCTTTTATCTCCTTCTCTCTCTATGGCTTTGGAGGAATTGTTGAATAGAATTGTCATATTTTATGACACATGGCACCATTTTAAAAGCGCAAATGCCTCAGTTGTGAATTATGTCTAAGGAAATGACTTACGATGACTCCACACTGACATGCTCACTGTACTGTGTCTCATTGCTAACATAATCTACATCCATGTCTTTGTTACAGGTCTCCTATGTGAAGGCCATTGACATCTGGATGGCTGTGTGCCTGCTGTTTGTCTTCTCAGCTCTGCTGGAGTATGCTGCTGTCAACTTCATCGCTCGCCAGCACAAAGAGCTGCTGCGCTTCCACAGGAGGAGACGACACCTAAAGGTGACCGAACCCACACAGCCACACTCACACACACACTGAAGTGGATGGGATCTTACAGTGAACTTGACACACACAGAGAACTCACAAATTGATAAAAATGGTGGGGTACATTGAACTTCTCTCTTTGAGACGCACACATACATACACATGCGCACACACAAACACTGCAGGAAATAGAATGTTAAGGTGAACAGAAGCTACAGCCTCCGTATTCCGAAAAAGTTGGGACAGTATGGAAAATGCAAAAAAAAAAACAAGAAGAGTCATTTGAAAATTCAATTTGCCATGTACTATATTGAAAACACATTATTAACACATTATTTGATGTTTTATTTGGTGAATTTAATTTATTTTTGAAAATATATGCTCATTTCAATTGTAATGACTGCAACACATTCAACAAAAGTTGGGACAGTCGACTGTTTATCACTGTGTAACATCACCTTTTCTTTAAATAACACAAGCATTTGGGCACTTCATTTGGGTAAATCATCCGTTGGTTAGTTTTGCGAGCAGAATTTTTCCCCCATTCATCCATTATGTATTTCTTCAGCTGCACAACTGTATGGGACCTTCGTTGCCTTATTTTGTGCTTCATATTGTGCCACACATTCTCAGGTCAGGGCTGCAGGCAGGCCATGCTAGCACCCGCACTCTCTGCTTACGGAACCATGCGCTGAAATGTTGAAATGTTGACTCGTCGGTCCACAAAACACGATTCCACTGTGCTACTGTCCATCTCAGATGAAACTGAGCCCAGAGAAGTCGGCGGTGCTTCTGGACAGTGTTGATGTATGGCTTCTGCTTTGCATAGTAAAGCCTTAACTTGCATCTGTGGATGCAGAGGTGAATGGTGTTGACTGAAAGATTTACCAAAGTATTCCCGAGCCCATTTCAAGATATCCATTACAGACTCATGATGGTTTTTAAGACAGTGACGTCTGAGTGATCAGAGATCATGCGCATTCAGAAGTGATCTTCGGCCTTGACCTTTATGTACCAACATTTATCCGGATTCCCTGAATCTTTTCATTATATTGTGCACTGTAGATGGTGAAATGCCCCAAATCCTACCAATTTGTCTTTGGGGAATGTTCTTCTCAAAGTGTTGATTATTCGTTGACACATCTGTTGGCAGATTGGCGAGCCTCGACCCATCCTTGCTCTTGAAGGATTAGGCCTGTTTTGGAGACTGTCATAAATTTTTTGGAACCTGTTGCATGCATCAATTTCAAAATAAATGTTTACCTTCAAAAAACTATGCAGTTGATTAGGTAAAACATCAAATATCTTGAAAACGCCTTTATACATTTTTTGTTTAATTACAAGTCAAAGTACATTTACAAATCACACCTCTTTGTTTTTATTAGCATTTTCTATACTGTCCCAACTTTTTTGGAATTGGGGTTGTATATGAAATACATGCATTTTTGGAGATTATAAAAATAACAAAAATGACGAAACATACACACACACACACACACACACACACACACACACACACACACACACACACACACATTGGCTTATGGCTTGTACTGTAGCTAAATAATGCTATGGCTACACTGTAACCCCTTTTTTTTCTTTTTCTGTTGTTTTGCTTAAAACACTTAAGTTTCTCAGCAATAAAAAAAATATGTATTCTGTGCTATGTATTCTCATCATTATGGAGAAATTAGGTAATTGCAAATACCTACATGCATGCCCAGTAGACCTTTTATGACCCATACCTGCCAACAGTTATACAGAGAAACAATCTAGCACCTGCTTGACTCAATTAAAATGAAATTACAGACAAACACCCAATGCTAAATAAAACGTGCCAAATGTCAACTTCATAGCCCATGCAGATAATATAACCTGTACTTTTTTGTACTTATTGCTTCAGCAGCCTTTTTCCATTCTCTGCTCCAGTGGCGCCTGGTGATTTTTAAAATAGGGGCAGCAAAGGTGTCTGTTTTTGACATATACTGTATGTGCGTGTGCATTCTATTTGATCTGTTTCATGTGTTGCTCTGGCCTCCTGTTTAATTCTCAGTATTTCCTCATAAGTAAAAGCATCAGAAGACCTTTTGAAAATCAGGTCGACAAAATTGTCTGCCCGTTAAGCTGCTAATTAACTAACTCAATTTTACAGAAGAAGACAGCTAGCTATCTAGACCTATAAATGAAGAAAACACATCAAATAATCAAACACAACTTTATCCGCTTGATTTACAATATTTACCGATTACAATGATAAAATAACAGAATATGGATCAGGTTACTGAGCACTATAGTACTCGAGTCTGACTGGTGCTGAAATATTTAACCTTGCATTAAATGAACGAACAGCGCATTGAAGTTGCAGTGAGGTATTTTATCATTTGATTTACTAAATTATTTAATTTCACCAAAAGTGATGAATAATATAGACACATTTGTACATTTAATATACAGGGTGTCCCAAAGGTCTCCATACATAGGGGACTATGTATTCCAGCACCACATCGGTTGTGCCTTCTTCAGTGGATGTTCGTGGACGTCCACTTCTCGGTTGATCTGCAACTCTTCCAGTCTTTTTGAATTTGTTAATAAGTTTGGCAACAGTATCATGTGTGTGATGTGCTTGACATGTTTCCTGATAAATTCCATCGCAACCTTGCGACAGCTTCCTGATCCAACCATGAGAATGATTTCAGTACGTTCTTCTTCTGTCAAAGTCATTCTTAAAGGCTATCTGAAATATATATATATAAACAAAGTATGAAAAAGACATTTTGCTATTAAGAGTTAATTTCCCCTATGTATGGAGACTTTTGGGACACCCTGTACAAACATTTCATTTGAACATAATGAAACTTTAGGGGAGGCCAGGCGTCTCATGTAGCATTAAATTAATTGCCTCTGCTCTGTTTTTCAATTCTATTTAGCTATTTTTAAGCTTTGGAATTGATGACAAACTTGCCAGTATGTAAAATAACCAATTAGGGCTGTGCTTTGTGATGTTAAAATACTATTAACCTTAACTATTAACCATTAACATATACACTTTTTATATTTATTAGACTGTATGTTTGGATTATCCTACTATATAGGATATTCTTGTCCTAGGTGAATCCTATAAGCATGTATCAGAACTAATCATGACTGTGTGTTGTGTGAGTCTGAAAGTGCACTGTATGCCTGTTTTGCTCTTGTTAATATGCTGCACTCGTCGATGACATATAGAAGTATATGTCTAATTTGCACCCATACACAATTAGATATGCTTAGCCCATTCAGAATTACACAGGTTTCATAATGCTCTATCCACACTCCTGTGTGTAACCCACAGGCATACAGTGCACTCTCACACCGTCATACACGTTTAATCATGATTGGTCCTAACACCTACCAATAGGATAAAGCTATTAAACCCACAAGAAAATAATATTCTAAATAGTGCAACCAGAACAATGTAGTATAATAAATATAATAACTATATTTATATCTGAACTCTAAAATCTTAGTGGTTAGCATGTTTGCCTCACACCGCCAGTGTTGGGGGTTTGATTCCCACCACTGCCCTTTGTGTGCGGAGTTTACAGGTTCTCCCCGTGCTGCTCCAGGTACTCTGGTTTCCTCTCCCAGTCCAAAGACATGCTACTGTGAATGTGTATGCAATTGTGTCCTGCGATGACATGGATGGATTAGCACACTGTTCAGGGTGTACCCCGCCTTGTGCCCCATGCTCCCTGGGATAGGCTCCAGGTTCCCCGTGACCCTAAAGGATATAAGATGGATGGATGGAGCACACTGATAGCATTAATGCACTCATACTTTATTGTTTCTATTTTAACAACTAATTCAGAGGGACTTGTATGATACTCCAGATAATCTACTACTAATTTAATGGATAAAAAAGTGATTAACACAGAGAAAATTATAATCATTGATATGGTGAAATTTTCTGTAATGAGATATTTATTTAATATTAGTTTAATTATATGTCAGCACGTTGTAACAGTCAGTACGTTTTCAAGTTTTCCACCACAGGAAGTCTTCAGAACAGAGGACTTTGTTTTCTGAGGTTTTTTAATAACATGACAAGCTGTGTTTTTTTTTCCTTATAAGCTTTTTTTTAACTTCACCAGAAAGAGAGAAAAGAGGTTGGTGACAGAATAATCTTTATAAACTTTGGAGTGGTAACAGTAACAGCATGCCCCATCAATTTCTATTCCTTACATATTAGACTCTCTGCTAACATTCATTTCATCCCATTCTTTTACATATGGGAGTCAGTAAATATAAACATGGTTACATAAACTATTTTACCTGAGCAGTAATAGTTCTATATTAATATAACTGATTAATAAAATAGTTTTCAAGCTTGTTCTGAACTCACTCAACCTTACCTCAGCCAAAACATAAGGTGTTTCCAAGCCAGTATGAGCCTTCCTTGTAGCCGTAACTACTGTCAGAGCTCTTATATGAATTTAATCAACATCTTCTAACATCAGATTCAACAGTGTACAACAGTGCTGTGTTTTAAAAAATAAATAAATAAATAAATAAACATGCGTCCTTTTAGACATCAGGCAGTGATATCTTTCTACCTTGCTTGAAAACTGCTAACTTAGGAAGCTTCGTTATTTAGAGTGTAGCTTCCTACCCGCTTGCAATCCTAGCAGGACAAATGATGGTCGACAGGAGTCCAAAATTATCTGGAAAGGCCCGGCTTGGCTGCAGGTTTTCATTTCAAGAGCTACACCTGATTCCCTTTGTTTCATTATTTCACCTTGATCTTCAAATAATTATTAGGTGTGTATCCTGTTTGACTGGATGAAAACCTGCAACCACAGCAGTTCTTTTTGGGTTAGATGGTCCAGATTTCTGCTGGACAAATACCCATATTACAAAGAATTCATCTAATTAATGATTACAGAAATACTCAGGACCGTTTCTTTTTATAAGCAGTATAAGCGATAGCTTAGAGCCTCTAGACCACAAGTGGGCTTCATAATTTTTAAATAGATATGCAAAACACCAATTAATTGGCAAAAAGCTTTACATATCATGCTCCCTTGTATTGTGAAAAGAATAGAAACTGCAGTTTATGTGATTAACTTAGGTAACAAAGATCAGAACAGCACAAAGAAGCAGTGATCATGAAGGGTTTAGTCCTGATTAATTGGATTTAGTTAGTTGTCCCCTTTCTTACTTCTGTTTTGTTGATGTAATTGAAATGGAAAAATTTAGTGACTAATCAGCCAGCTAGTATCTAGAGGAAGAACTGTTAGGCTAACACATTAAGTTGCTAGAATGTTACTACTAGCCATGGCATTTTATTTATTGACTTTTTATTTAGTTTATTTGCATAATTTTGCTTGTTTAGATATTTAATTCCTAATTATTTTCCTTCGTTTGTATAGTGTTGGTGAGGGGCCCTGCAATAATAATAATAATAAACTTTATTTTATAAAGCGCCTTTAAAAGCAGCTTCTCAAAGCGCTGTACACAAAATAAGCAATACACAGAAAAATAAATCATAAAAGTTAATAAGAACAACAACAACCTTAATAATAATAATAAAATAATAATATTAATAAAAGAAGACATCAGCAGTCAAATGCAAGTTTAATAAAGTGTGTCTTAAGTAGAGCTTTAAAAATGCCAAAAGTCTGAGCTTCCTGAGTTCAGGAGGAAGAGAGTTCCAAAGTGAAGGAGCATAGACAGAAAAAGCCCTGTCACCCATAGATTTTAGGTGGGTTTGTGGAACAGTTAACAAATTGCACTGTGAGGAGCACAGGGATTAATAAACCAGATAAGTAAAGCGGAGCCAAGCCATGTAGTGCCTTGTATGTCAATATCATGATCTTAAAATCGACACGGAACCTGACCGGGAGGCAGTGTAAGGACTCCATAACAGGAGTAATATGTTCACATTTCCTGGTTCCCGTCAGGCTCCTGGCGTCAGAGTTTTGAACTTATTGCAATTTGTTGATTGTGGATTTAGAAACTCCGGCTAAAACGGCGTTACAGTAATCCAGCCGAGTGACAACAAATGAGTTAATCAGCTTTTCAGCCACAGAGAAGTTTAGCATTGGGCGCACTCTAGCTATATTTCTGAGGTGAAAAAAGGATGCCTTCACAGTGCTCTGAACAAAAGAATCAAATGTGAGGCTGGTATAAAAAAATTACTCCAAGGTTCCTCATTTTACTTTGGGTCTCTAGAACAGAGCCATCAACAAACAAAGACAGTGGACCAGCTTTGCAAATTTGATGACGGAGCCTATAAGCATAACTTCGGTTTTCATGCTGTCCAAGCACAGAAAATTATTATTCATCCATGTTTTTATCTCAGAAATACAGTCAGAAAGAAAACGAACATCAAGCTTTTCACCAGATTTTGAGTGATTGTAGATTTGGGTATCGTCAGCATAAAAGTGATAATAGAAGCTGAGCGATCGCAGCAGATGCCCAAGTGGAGATAGATAGATATTGAAAAGTAAAGAGCCTAAATCTGAACCGTGAGGAGCACCAGTGAGCACAGAGCTTGTGTCAGACCTGTGTCAGACCCATAGAAATAAACTGGTAATGGTCAGTAAAATAGGATTTAAACCAGTTTAAATCTGTCCCGGACACACCAAAAACATTTTCATAGCAGGTAAGTAAAAGACCATGATCCACAGTATCGAAAGCAGCTCTAAGATCAAGAAGAATAAGAATGGATGTAGCGCCAGAATCAGAGGCCATCAACAAGTCATTGGTAACTTTGACCAACGCCGTTTCAGTACTGTGAAGTTTTCGAAAACCTGACTGAAGTGGTTCGAAGAGGTTGTTAATTGTAAGATGCTTACATAGTTGAGAGGCAACAACATGCTCAAGTATTTTTGCCAAAAACGGAAGATTTGAAATGGTACAAAAATTGTTAAAATCCTCCACGAAAACATTTTCTGAATACTGCAAGTGTTGTGTACATAGTTGTACCCAATGCATATGATGTGTGACATTACAAAAACGAAAATCTGAAACATTGGACAAAGCTTAAATTAAGCTTTTTTTTTGGGGGGGGGGGGATAACAAAGGACCTTGTTAACCATACTGTAGTGTATACCAGGAAATATAGGACAGTAAATCACCTAATCCTGTTATATTTTAACACATACAGCAGAGACACTTTTAATAGAACTAATGGTATCCTTATAGCCCCTGTACCTTATTGTAACACCAGAATAATATAATTTAAAATACTATTAATATAAATCCTTAAACCGTATATTGCTAAATCCTATGAACTGAAAAGTATCTCATTAGTAAAGTGGTGGAAAGCTGAAATGTAGCCACTCTGTAAGCTGGCTGTCTTTGCCATGTGAGGATTTACAATTATTCACAGAGTTTAAAAAGAAAATAGGGCTATACCTAAATCTTGAATCCTACTCTGATCCATAACCCAATAGGTGCAGATAACAACAATGTACTCTTCTCCCAGCTATCTCCAGGTAAATCCAACATAGAGAAAGTACTCAGTTGATCTCATCCTGCATTATTCACCAGTTACCTGCTAACAGCACAAGCTGCAAATCCTGCTGTTTCACTCCAGATTCACTATCCAATACAAGATGCAACCTTTTGCACAAGGTCATGGGAATCTAAGTGATATTGCTAGAAATATTAGTTTGCATTTTAGCAGAACTAAGAACTACAGTATTTTAGGCATGTGCAGAGGATATAGAATATTCACAGAGAGTATACTAAAGAAAAAACATTCAATTAAGTTAGAGAAATCATTATACAATTTATATACCTGTATACTATTTTAAAAATCCGACTGACATAATAACCCACAACTCGATGGTAACAATGGGCCTCATTTTTCAAACTGGATACGAATAGATATATTTGTTAATTGTTCATATGAATGGTTGCACAAGAAATTTGGTATGCATGAATATTCCCTTAAATTTGGAAACATTCACATCCTACTCCTGCTCCTGAGTGTGTGTAAATTTACGGATAAGAATACTAACTAATGTAAACCACAGCTTCAAATCATCGACTTCAAATCATATAATTTGAATGGATTACTACACTTTTATAAATGGAATATAGTGGACAGGTAAAATTGTTTATTTTATTACATTTACAGCATTTAGCAGATGCCCTTATCTAGAGCAACTTATAGAAATAAGCTTCTATCAAAGACACATTCTCATGCCAGTTCACTAGGTCAGGGACTGAGAGTACCATAAAGAACATTTTATAAAACCCAGTTGTTTTATATTATTGGCTTTAATTAAACAATATGAAAAATAAACCATGTGAGGCAACATAAACCCCTAAATAAAGACAGATAAAACAAATTATTCACTTATGACAAACGAAATGGCACCATATAAATGGAGGACAGGTCAGTCTGTCTGTGTATGGCCATAATCTGTAAACAAATGCCTCAGCTGTTATTATTAATAATAATAATAAGCTCACTTAATATTATTATTATTATTATTACATATTCTTACGTATTTTAATGGCATAGTGAGTCAACATAATGTCCACTTCTGCCTTTCAGTCTTTACCCTGATCATTCATTTGTATGCTCATAACCTGACTAACATTTATGGAGTTTTGTAGGTGTCACTACATACAAATGAGCTGTATTGGGAATGTGTGTTGCACTTTACAGCTGATATGCACGCGACTACAAAAATGGGACTTTCCCAAAGTTTTGTAAATCTGGCAGAAAATTTACTAAAATGTTCTAAACTTTACTGAAAGAAAGAAAGAAAGAAAAAACTAAAAATAAAAAAGACTGTTTCTTTTCTGGCTCTGATTTATGAGGTAATTTGATCAATCCCAACTATATTGTGTAGGCATGTTGCTGGGAATTTTCAGAGAATAGTTGTGTAAATGATGTCATGAAATGTAGGGAAGGAAACAAATGAGGGATCTGGTGAGTTCAGGTCTTAAAGAAATTTATGTGTATTTACTCATCAAGGATAAATAATATATTTAAAGTGTTCAAAATACAATGTGAATACAAAATAAAATAATGTAGAGAAATTAGAGAAATTAGACTTAAGTGAAAGTATAGATCATGTTTCAAAATCTTACTTGGTGAAATTAAAAAAAAAATGCTACTTTTAAATAAGTACTTTAAGTACTCAAATATTAAAAAGTTAAAAGGAAATGTTTTAACTGTCATGAGAAAACTAACTGCATTAGATATCTTATAATGATAGAATATGATTTGATCTGAAAACATCATTCAGTCTCTCTAAGTTTGAAATATTTACCATTAGCTAGAATTTAACTTGCTGCCTAGCCAATTATTTTAGTTACTGGAATCAATGCTAGTCTAACCTAGCATTAGCAAAGAATACAGGCTAACATATTTAAGTATAGCCAGTTAATGTTAGCAAATTAGTACTGAATTGCTTACTCCATCATATTGTAACATTTTACTGAGGTAATGCCAGGGTGGCTAGTCCAGTGCCTTCAAGCACACACGGACAGCTAGAGCACTAACTACATTGTGTCGCATGAGAAGGTCATGGTCAAATTAACAATATTCTTGATAGGTTTTTTTTCTACATTAAAAAAAATGATTGGATACTAAACTGAGCCATTGGATTGATGTGCAGTCATGAACTGGATGAGCACACAAGAAACCTTAAAGACTACAAGTATCTCATTTCAGTAATACTCAAGCAACCTATATAAAAATAATACTAAACTATAGTAACAAAGTACAATCACTCAAGTATTTTCCAGTCCTGTTCCTAATTAAATATATAAAGAAAACCTTTTCACAGGCTGCCTTTAAATGCTGTTGGCTCTGCCTGTGCAAACATGTAACGGATATCAAGTATTAACAATTTACTTTGGTAATATTAAGTAATAACTTATAATATTGAAAAAAATTAATAACATTTTGGTTTTAGTGTCTTTAAACAGTGGAAACAGGCTTACAAAATGTCAATTATTAATTTGCACACACAGTCATTCCCAATGTGACTTTGAGGCTGCATTAGATCATATTGCTAGCGCTAAATTCATTAATCTCTGCATAGACACCACCCTGTGTTCTCTTCTTTTAGAGACGGATGTTACGTGTTCCTCCATTAGACCGTGTTAGTAAACTTGCTTGTATATTTTTTTTAACTTTTGCCGTTATCAAGTTTGCATGTGTTTCAATTAGGACCACCATTGAAATATGATTTCTAGCATTCAAATAGATTTTTTTAATAAATCTGCTCACACCATTTTTTGGCCATTCTCTTTGGCTTTTTGCACAATATATTTAAAAAAATGCATATAACAAAATTCTGATATACTGTGTGATATACCAGTTGTATGCTATACAAGAGTATACAACGTATAGCATCTGAGGCACAAAATGGCTGTGTATGTTGTCGGTGTAGTGTCCCAGTTGTCCGGTGGAGCGCAGTGACATGATCGATGTTGAGCAGACTGAGCGGTAGCAGCAGGGTTGAAACACTATCACCACCTCTCTTAATGAAGCTCGCTGGCAGAGGTGAGCCACAGCTGGGCTCAAGCTTTCCATCGCACCTTGCAGGGGTCATCATTCAGACTGGTTGCTGCATCTCAGTGCTGTTACAAGCGCTTACTCAACCCCTTTTGTCTCATGCTGCCTCACAGAGTAGACACAGGATTCCCCCTGCTGGACAGACACTAGTGGAGTAAAAGCATCTCCATTCGGAGAAGGAAGTTTAATCTAGTGGGAACAGCTTACAAGAGGTTTTTAGATAAGCAAAGCCTTGTGCTGCAGTGCAAAAAGTGTATCTCTAAAGTGGTATTTAATATAGGTTGCAACCTGTGCATACAAATACACAAACCTATACATTTTAATTGAATTTAATCCCAAAGATAAGTTGTGTTTACTGCATTCCAATCAAGATTTTTTGTGGCTGATGGCCACAAAAAGTACAATTTGCAGTAAAATAACCCCCAAACAGATTTCTGCAGAAGTATAATTTTAGCACACATTCTGGTGTAACCATCAGGCTCAGACTATCGGAACGATGAGCTCTGTAGTCACACAAGGGACACGACAGGGTACATGAGATTTTCAGTCGTCCCCAGCTGCTCCACATTATGCTCATCCAGAGCATTACTAACTATCTGAAAGGCTTTTGACTGAAGGCGAAGCCTTTGCCTTGTTAAGTGAGGATTAGGGAGTATCATACTGATGGTGATCAATCAACTTGTTAGTGTTGATTGCTGCTCAGATGGAGCACTCAATCAGAATAGTCTCCTTTCCCCTATCTCAGGCTCGGCTATTTACCCGCCCTGAGCACAGATACAGGTGAGGAGTATTTATGTACAGTAAATAAGAATGGAGAGATCACTAAGCCACTGTTTTGGGTTGCACTGTCCTCGGGTGGGGTGCACTGTAGTATGTAGAAGTTTGTGACTTGTGGCCACTTGAATGGACAGTAAAATGAGACTGGTTATGATCAGTACAGTACGATTAGCTGAAGTGTGTTGTGTGTGCTGAAGGGATGAATAAGTGGTGGCACATTACATGATTGAGTGAGATTGATTTGCGCAGTAAGACAGCCTGTAAAAACTCTTGGCGTGCAAGAACCCATTAGGTTCCTGTTTGTTTGGATGTTTTGTTTCTTTCCAGCATAATTGAAATAATTAATTTGAGTTATCGCTTCAAATGGAATTCAAACCAAAAATAATATCTCATTTTGGAAACATATATTCACAACAGAATCATAATTGTTATGTATATTTGCATAATACATGCCTATTTTATTCCATTTCATTTGTAGTAAAATGCAGTGTAATCATATGCAGAAGCGCATAATAATAATCGATAGAAAACTCAGAGGTTGGGGACGTTATGTAAATCTAATATATTGCAATGGAACACAGGCTGAGAGTGCAGATTTATTATGCATAGTCCCAGTCTTCATATTGTTCACTAAACAAGCTTTCCTAGGAGGTTCATGGCATGCAAAAAATATTAAAGCGCATATGCGATAAAAGCTTTGACTGACTGTCACATAGTCGGATGTTTAATATGTGATATTAATCACACGAGCTCAGGCGAGACTATAGATGCCTCACTCCCTAGCAAAAAGATGGATGGTGGCTGAAAGACCCAAGAGGTACATGGCACCAGATGCTCATGCCTCTGAAATGCAGAAGTGAGCTGCATTCTAATGGCCAGTGACGTAATTGTATTTTAAAAGGAGCTTTTAATGATGCATATTGCTTTTTCGTCCTGTTGTTTTTATCGTATTGTCTGCCAGCGAGGTTGGGAAGAAGCCTGGCATGTTGCAGTGTTTGGTAATGGCACCATTTTAATTACGGAGGGAGCTAATGAATCCAGCAGAACCGCGAAGGACAAAGCAGGGGAGTGATACAGCACCGCAGCCCTGCTCCTCTTTACAGCACCATGTCACGTCTCCACGCCACCACATTAATCATATGGCAGCAGGAATAAAGTGGAGCATCTGTAATGGGTACAAATGGTGCGGCGCTCAAGGACAATGCAAGGTCGTTGCACCCGGCATCACAGAGAAACCTGTGCACCAAGCTGGAGGGCAAAGGAAATGTAAACACACACACACACACACACACGTACATGTGAGTATGTTCTTCCATTTCCCCATACACACATTAAAGGATAGAAATGGAATAAAAAGAAGGCAAGGACAAAAAGAGGGTGAAGCGGCTAAAAATGGAGCCATGGAGAGAAAAAAAGAACGCGTCTGGTCTCTCACTAAGGCGAAGCAGACTTACCGTATCTCAGTTCTCAGTGTTTACATCTGGGCACCAAGCTTCGCACAAAGATAAGTACCCTGCTTTGCATTAACAATTTGTGCTTTAGCAAGTAGTGAAACATCAGTGCGTACCAAAATGTAATTAATCTTGGCACTTGCATTGGGTTTGCATATATTAAGCATCTGCTCAGTCTCGAATAAGCATGTGCAAACGTACTGTAGTTGTTCCATTAATTCACCTATTAAAAAAATGATGCCTTAAATCACACCCCTTGCTCTTACAGACCTGCTATGTCAATAATTAATTCCCATGAACACACCTAGTCTGAAAAAGCCTCACAATGTGGCAGGGATGGCATAAGTTCAACCAAATAGGATTAATCCAGTCAATAACACGACAGTATTTATGCTGTGTATGGATCAGTAACATTCATTTTAAAGGCTTTTTGAACATTAATACACCATGTTACAAATTATTATGCAAGTGACATATCAGTAGGATTTCAGTAAAATAAACATTAGTTTTTCAAAGAAAATGTTTGTTTGTATTATTTCTCATATCTTTTTAGATAACTGGTGTCAATCTCAGACAGGTTTGTTAATTAGTTTGCCAGGTGAGCTTAGTTAAAGGGAAACCTACTTAAAGAGGTTGTTCCACATTATTAAGCAAGTCACAGTTCTCATGCAATATGAGGAGGAAGAAAGATCTTTCTGAAGATGAAACGCGTGAAATAGTGCAGGGTCTTGCAGAAGGCATGAAAACAACTGATATTTCGTGAAAACTGAATAGAAATGATCGAACTGTCAAAAGATTTGTGAGTGATTGAGAGCACAGAGCAATTCAGTCAGATAAAGGTTTATTAACAAAAGTTTCTGTCAGAGAATTAATGGTATTAAAAAGGCAGCTATAAAAAAGCCATTGTTGAGCAGCAAACAGGTATTTGAAGCTGCTGGTGTCTCTGGAGTCCCAAAAACTGCTCGATGGAAAATCCTCCAGAGGGTGGAAGTTGTGCATAAAGCTGCATTTCGGCCACCCCTCACCAAAGCTCATGAAGAGAAACGTTTGCAGTGGGCTTGGAAATATATAAAGACTAATTTTGAAACAGTTTTATTCAGTGACGAATGCTGTGCTACACTGGATGGTCCAGATGGATGGAGTTCTGGATGGTTGGTGAATGGCCACACTGTTCCAACAAGACTGCCATGTCAGCAAGGAGGTGGTGGAGTAATGATTTGAGATGGAATATTGGGAAGTGAGATAGTAGGTCCGTTTAGAGTCCCTGAGGGTGTCTAAATGACCTCTGTAAGATATGTTGATTTCCTAACGGACCATTTTCTGCCATGGTATAAAAGAAGAATCATGCTTTCCAAAATAAAATTATTTTCATGCAGGACAACACACCATCCAATGCTGCAAAAAACACTGTTGCCTCCTTGGTTGCTATGGGCATAAAAGGAGAAAAAATTATGGTTTGGCCACCATCATCCTCTGAGCTCAATCCTATTGAGCACCTGTGTAACATCCTTAAAATCTATGAGGGTGGGTGGCACTATACCTCAGAAAAATCAGCTCTGAGAGGTAATACTGTCATCCTCAAATGAAATTCAGGCAGAAACTATACAATGTCTTCAATGGATGAGAGAGTTGTTAGTCATCTCAAAGAAGGATTCATATATTAATATTTAACTTGAACTGTAAATAGGTTTTTTGTTTTAAATTGTGTTTATTTTTTGAAAAATGATCTGTCCATGCAGCACATATGACAGATTTCTGTTTTGAGCTCATAATAACCCACTGACTGTTTTCAAACTGCATTCTGCGTAATTATTTGGAACAATGTATGTTGCGTTCTTTTCAAAATGTCAATAAAGCTGTTGTCATTATCAGTTCTTTCACCTGTCATAACATCCACTTGTTGAGGATTTTTTTTTTTTTTTTTAAATCCTTAATCATACTGACTGTTTAGGAAAAACAAACAAAAATGGCATGTGCATAATAATTTGGAACATGGTTCCACTTTTTCATTATTAAATTATATGTACTTTTTTTAAATAAACAAATATATTTATAACACTGCTTAAATTACGGTTATTTCAAATTGAGACTAACAAGATGATGTTTAAAAATGGTTACTATTATATTTACTTTGTATGATTAGCATGACTAATCCCTGTCACATCTCTTTTTTGCACTTCCATCTGCATATATACCTCCTAAGAATTTTTTTTATATTTACATGTTTAAAAAAAAAAAATGTATATGTTAGGATAAACTACTGTAAAATCATCAGAAATGGCTTGGGATGGCCCGCTGTCACAAACATGGAATTTGTCTCAGAACCAGGCACACAAAATCCTGTCACATGATATAGGCCTATTTGATCAAAATATTTAGGTGGCCTGAGTATTATATACAGCAGGGCCAGAATACACTGCAAAAAAATGACATCTTAGCAAGTTAAATTAGCTTGAATATAGTTAAATTGATCTAGTATTAGTATTGATTTTATTAAAAGATTACAATAAACCAAATATAAGATTACTAAACCTGTTTAATTTCAAACATAAAATTGTCTTACTCTTTTGGCAGATAATTTTTCTTCTTTCTAGAACTAAATGCGTAAAATTTTCAAAAATATATGACAATGGAACAAGCTTGAAATGTAGTATAACTGACTTGAAATAGGTTAATCTTATATTTGGTTTAGTGTAATCCTATAACAGGAAATACTAGATAAACCAAGATATTTTCACTTTTTCAGTGTAGAACACGCATTACTAAGCAGTGAAGACAAAGCTAAAATGTGAATGTTAACCTGTAGTTAACTGCCATTTGGACTGCTAACAGATGGTGTATGTCGATATATGTGTTGCAGGAGGAGGATGCAGGTGAAGGGCGCTTCAGCTTTGCCGCCTATGGCATGGGCCCTGCGTGTCTGCAGGCCAAAGACGGCATGGCCATCAAGGGCAACAACAATGCGCCTGCCTCCAGCATGCCACCTGAGAAGAGTGTAGAGGAGATGCGCAAGCTCTTCATCAGCCGCGCCAAGCGCATTGACACGGTGTCACGGGTCGCCTTCCCACTCGTCTTCCTCATTTTTAACATTTTCTACTGGATCATTTACAAGATCATCCGCAGCGAGGATATTCACAAGCAGTAAATATTCCTGAGAAAAGGGTGAGATCCAAGCTAAAAAAGCTGCCGCTGTCGCACCCACCGACCCCCACTTCCCCTGTGCCCACTTCCTCTCCTCAGCACTCACTCGCTTTCAGTGCCGAGTCCTTAGCAGAGGTATTTCTCCATATTCCTTTTCTTTCTTCTGTCCTTTCCCTCACTGTTCTCCTGAATAATCTGGACCTGTGCAATAGCAATGCAGTAAAATGCATGATATATGAATGTGGCAATATATTTACTAAAAAAATAAAATCTAAATAAAAATGGCAACATAAATATTAGACTTTTACAGATACATCAGAGAACCTCTGAGCAAACTGAAATTCAAGGGGATGTTGCTCTTGGGAGAAATTGTTTTTTTTTTTTTTTTTTTTTTTTTTGAAGACATGCTGCATTATGGGAATATGAAGGAGATTACATGCAGCACTGTAATATATCAAGTATTTAAAACAAAACTCAAATTATTTCAAGAGAGATAACTGGAAAAATTGAAAGGTTTTAAAGAACGTCATGTGGTTTGGTGCTTCCATAAATAAGTAATGCAAGAGTCACTGGAATATATCTATATCTAGATTTGCTTCAATATATGTATTGCAAGCACTTGTCAATGCCCAGAAAAACAGGATGTCATGATGACAAAGTCCTGTCATGATGTCACATCAACAGTGGAAGCTTGACGAGTGACCGTCAAAAAATATATTGTTTATATATACCAGCTGTGGTCAGTGTGAATTTTTTGTCCAAATTATGTCATTTACTTATGTGCCAAGTGAACAGCATGTTGCTGTACCATGTTTCCTCAGCTTTTGTGGTCAACGAGAAAAAAAAAAGAAACTTTGGGCTATAACCCTTTGTTGCTTTATTTATTCAGACAACGGACATATTTACAAGCTATGTATTATGACATGACTGAAACAAGAGGAAAACATATGAGAAGTATTTTTGTCTCTCAGCTACATCGATTTGCATTTTCACAGCATAGACATCATGGGAAAAAAAAGTTATAATTTTCTTCCCCTTAACAGCATCATGTTGTTTTCTGCATTGACATCGGCTCCAGCAGAAAGTGTTATTTTTATAAGCAGCCAGTGCTGCCATACACTTAAATATATATTTAACAACCAAATGTGTATTACTGTGACTTTTAACTCTAAATCAAAGTATGTATCGTGCAGCAGAGTAAATAATTTGCAATGTGTTTAAATATTGATTTTGGTTACAACATGCTTCCATGGACTACATCCTCATCTGGCTTCTCTATGCAATAAGAATATATGCAATTATTTTAGTTTTTTTTTTTATTTCCTCAAGTGGCCTAGGGTCGCATTACCAAAATTATATGTATGTTGTCTTTTATTTATTTATTTATTCATTCATTCATTTATTCATTCATTCATTCAAGAAGCACCCAGTACACTATGCGTGACAAGGCTACCTTCTTTACATTATGCACATTGTTTGTTGTTGGGGTTTGTTTTTTCCATTTTCCCACTTTGCTAATGTTTTATTTTCTTGACAGAAATGAAAGTACATTTTCCCCATGCAAGGTCCTGGAGGCAGTGTGAATTATGATTCATTACCGTTCATGACATTGGTGCAGTGTTTTCGCTCCATTCTACATTCTGTTTATCCACTTGATTTGTTTTCTTGGCCAAAGAGTAATCTCCTTAAAGCGTTGCCACTGCCATTCAGCTGTGCAAGCGAGTACCTGATATAAAGCGTCTATCTGTTTATGAGAAATATGCATACTAACTTTCTCATTGGACAGTAGGTTGTTTATCCCTTAACTTGGTTAGATCTGACAACAACAACAAAAAATCACAACATTGCATTATATCATTTTTGAGTTTTTGTAGCATTGCCTGGGGAAACATGGTCAAATTAATAAGAGATGTAATTACTGCATAAGGTTAATTATTTATTCATTTATTAAGTATATTTCAAATGTCGCATTAGATATTGCATTAGAGTGGGACTGGCATGGTGTGTCAGACTGCAATCATCGCAGAACTACCCGGTTTAACACCCTTCTCGCTCCAGGACAGATGATTCAGCTTGTGCAAGGAATGAAAATTGTGTGCTGCACTGAATCATGACAGGGGAAATGGGAAAAATACTAAACCGTGTTGTTCTGTGCGCCTCCACCGAGCCACTCTCTCATGTTAAATTCATAGGAATTCTCACATTTATTTATTTAGAGTTTTTTTATGTATGAAAGTCCTGCTGAAAGTTACAAGTACTAACCTCTCTCTTTATGTACCTTAACCGTTCAGAACATGATTTGACTTGAGCGAATTCTGACACAGTTTTAATCAATAACAGCTGCCATTGTATTCAGTCAGTTCCAGAATTTGTAGCAATTCAGTTATTAAACTGATCAGTGATTCCTTCTCACTATCATTAGATGTGTAGATTTTCTTTTTGATATGTAGCATTTAATTTAAGAATCATTTCCTTTCTTCATGCTGACATGCATTGAGATGTTCCACTCATATAGTAGTATGTTGTACAATTTACATTTTGGCTTTATACATTTCTGTCAGCTGTGAAATTAAATTTGAAATCGAACATCTTCAACAATGATTTAACACTTGTCAGCATTTGTATAACTGATGCTTAGCTAAATGTTGCTGTTTCCCCAAATGCCCTTGATGATAAACGATGCTTCAAGCCACTTATCGTACTCACACTGCTGTTTTGTCCTGTGTGTCTAAGACTGCATTCACATTCGGATCCTGCTAGCTATGGTACTAGAGACTGGAAGTTCATAGAGGACTAATAGTGACTTGGAAATGAGGACAGTGCAATTTGAAACATTTGCTATGTGCAACCAAGCCTTTATGAGGCCAAACTCTCATGCAAATATCAATTAGAACTTTGCATTGGTTCTTTAAATGGTCAGTTTATGAGGCATGATATGATTTGTTTAATGATTTCTTATTTTCTATTGATACCTTTTTATTACTAACTGTTGAAGGTCGAGCAGTGAGAGTGACTTTAGGCATGATTGTTTTTTGTGGCACAAAGCCTTGGAGAAGGTTTGGGGGGGGTTCATTTTTTGCATAAGCTTGTATGGCCTTAATCAATATTTTCATTTCTTGTTTTACTTGCGTATATCATGTATTGGCACAAAGTGCACCTCTTCATTTGCTAATTATCATAATTAAAGTGTGCAATTCCCTTTTATGCAGTAAAGAAAATAGCAAATGTGTTCTTTTTTATTTCTAAATCTGAAGCATAGAATATTTTGCATGAACATAAATAATGGCAGATATTTTTGGCTTGTACAGAAATGTGAGCAATTTGAAGAAAAAAAAGGAATGTACCATTTCTGCTGTATCTGTATATAATTAAATATTTATTGAAATATGTCATTATGCTGAAGCTAATTCTACTATTAAAGGTTTTCTGAACAAAGTCTCTGAACTGTTTTTTATATATATATATATATATATATATATATATATATATATATATATATATATATATATATATATAGAGAGAGAGAGAGAGAGAGAGAGAGAGAGAGATTGTGGGCATTTGGATAGTTTATTTATGTTAATAAACACAAAGAGCTTTGTAATCTTAGAGTTTTGAAAGTCCAAAAGAAAAGAGCTCCCTTGTTTGTACTTGTTCATAAAGACATAATTACTGTGAGGCTCTTGTGTGATTTTGTAAGACTAAATTGATGGTGCAAGTGTATGTTTGTTCAATTACCAATGCAACAAAAGCAACTATCAATAAATAATGTTGATGTTATGCTATTTTACCAAGGATAAATATGAGTACCAATCATTTCATTATGAATGAGCATTAAAAATGATGACAGAGGGATAACTAACAATTCATCCTGCTTTACTGCTGAATATAAATGATATTAATCAATTTTGCATATGGGTTTATTATTGGAAAATATCACTGTAGAGAATACCGATATGCAGCTAAATGAATCTTAATGTTGAATAATTATCCTCAGTTCAAGACGTTTTGTCTCAAATCATAATGATTTGTGTTACTATGAAAGTTTAAAAAATTATCAATCACATAAAGAAAGTCAAATAATGATATGTCTCTTTATAGCTACACAGAATGAATAAATATAAAATTGATCTGTGTGTCTTCTGTTTGTCTTAAATTACATTAAAATATTAATGTAATTAAAGTAGATTGTGGCAAAAGACTCTCACTATATGGCCAAACATTTGTGGACACCTGAAAATTACATTCATATGTGCTTGTTTAACATCCCATCCCTTTGCTGTTATAATAACCTCCACCCTTCTGAGAAGGCTTTCCACCAGATTTTGGAGCATGGCTGTGGAGATTTGCTCATTTAGCCAGAAGAACGTTAGTGAGGTCAGGCACTGATGTTGCATGAGGAGGCCTGGTGTGCAGTCAGTGTTCCAGTTCATCCCAAAGATGTTCAGTGGGGTTGATGTAAGGGCTTAATGCAGGCCACTCCACTTTCACTTCTTCCACACCAACTTTGGCAAACCATGGGTATGTCTCAACCAGCTCCGTTCAGTAGGTACTGAATCAGTTTACACAAGTTCAGCACTGGTAAGGACCCTGGCTCACTACACATTGGTACACTGATAACTGAATTTCCTGCAACATGACTATGTACTCGTGTTGTAAAATGTCCCCAAAAATTAAAAACTTAAAAATATTTAGGTTTTATATCCAATATAAATTTGTTAGGTTAATCACATGAATTTCTCTGATAATATGTCAAGCAGAATCATACACAAACTAGTGGATTTTTTACACTTAAAAGTCGTTAGACTCACATAAAATGTATATAAAACGTATCGTTGCTGGAAGTTGGCTGAGAGTTCGTCCCCCGTTGAGAGGCTTCAGAAATCATGACTGTGATGTCATTTCCAGTAAGGGAACATAGTGAGCATCGATGCTCCCTGGTTTTTGCAGTGCATTGTGGGATCTTTTATGGAGTGAATGTTCCAGTCCACTGGAAGGATTCTGCAATTGAGACAGCCCTATTTTAAGCGCTGATCAGTGCCCTGATTACTGAATTAGGGACCTGGTTGAGACATTCCTCATGTCTTCACGGAGATGGTTGAGACATTCCCCATGTCTTCACGGAGATCGCTTTGTGCCCAGGGGCACAGTCATACAGGAACAGGTTTGGGCCCCTTAGTTCCAGTGAAGGGAAAATGTAATGTTACAACTTAGAAAGACATTCTATACAATTGTGTGCTTCCAGCCTTTTAGGAAAGCACATAATTATGGGTATGGTTATGATGGTCAGGTGTCCACAAACTTTTGTCCATATAGCTAACTTCAAAACTGTAGTACAGACTCCTCGATGCTCAGGCCACCTCAGCCTCTGAAACCCCTCCCACATGGTGTCAGAAATTTGTTTCTTTTAAACAGTTAAGGAAAAACACTACAGCGTGTGCTCCTATAACTTCATGGTGGCTGATGTTTATTATTTTCCTATAAGAGCACATCTAAAGAGTTTAATTCCTCCAATACCAACATTGCAACAATTCTGCCATAGTACAAGTAAAGCTAATTATAAACACAAGGCAAGAGTGTGCAAATATAGATAGTCATGGTTTAAAGTACAATGTTTATACGGAAATGTGAGTTGCAAAAGGCACAGTGCAGGTACACAGGTATAACACGATGGACAAGTTTAGAGTTTATTTATAAAGGATACTGCCTGCGGGAAGAAATGATTTGAGTGATGTGCTGTCTTAGTTTTAGTTGCTCTGAAGCATTTTCCAGAGTGCAATTGCTCAAATAGATGATGGGAAGGATGGGAAAGGTCTGCAATGATATTCTCTGAACTCTTCTGTAACCTGGACTCGTATAGTTGTCTGATGGACAGCAGGCATTACCCGATTATCTCTTCTTAAGAGCAAATGATTCGCTGTGTTTTTCTCTTGGCCTGAGCAGAAGCAGGACCAATTATGGAGTATGTCAAGATGAACTCAGTGATAGCTGTGTAGAACTGGACCAGTATTGCTTGGTGTAGATTCAATTTCTTCAGCTGTTGTAGGAAAACTAGCCTTTGCTGAACCTTTTTTATGGTACTGACCATGTTTCTGTCCTACTTGAGATTGCGTTAAATGACAGTACCATGGTATTTGAATGACTCCACTATTTCCATGAGTCCCTTAGAGCAATTTGAGTATGAATGGGGTTGTTTTTTTTCCTGAAATTGATGTGGGGGGTGGGGGTGGGGAGGTTCAGGGCCAGATTATTGTGGCACCAGGTCGCCGGCTGTTTATATATCGTCTCATCATAATTGGATATGTGGCCTATAAGAGTGGTGTTGTCCGCAAATTTGAGGAGCATTACGGATGGGTTCTTACAGGTGCAATCGTTGGTGTATAGGGAGAAACATAGACGGGAGACCACACATCAGTGAGTGGCACCAGTGCTGAGGGATATTGCACCTGACATACAATTTACCATCCACACATTCTGCTGTCTGTCTGTCATGTAGTCTATGATCCAATGGCAGATGGAGTTTGGCAGATTGAGCTCTGTGAGTTTCAAGTCCAGCAGCTCTGGAATGATCATACTAAAGGCTAAGCTGAAGTAAACGAACAAGATTCTTGCGTATGTGCCAGCTGTGTCAAGATGCTGGTTGATGAAATTTAGGCCTATATTTAACACATTTCAGAATCATGGGTTTGAGAACCATGCTGGGCACCAAACCCAGCCAAGGGGGTTGCCCAAGCCCAGATCAAATGGAAGGGATGTGTCATAAACTGAATTTCAATAATGGAGATGGCATGGCGACCCCCTAATGAGAGCAACCGAAAGAATAAGAGATTTAATAACTACTTAACTGACCTGTTGGCTCTCTAGACAAACTGTAGGGGCCTCAAGAAGTCCTTGGTCATGTTTTTATGATATCCACGAATAAGTCACTCAAAGGTCTTTATTATTTTCATTTGCATCCATTCATTACAATGGACAACAGAGTGACTGCCCTGTAGTCATACAGGTCAGAGATCTTAAGCTACTTTGGAACCGGGTTGATGATTGGAACTGTACATTGTTCTTGCTTGCTTCAAGACCTCAAAGACTCACTAAAAACATCTGGCAATATTGGTGCTAGTTGCTCTGCACAGTGCTTGAACATGGCATGGGAGATGAGATGTGGACCAGTGACTTTCGTGATATAAAGACCTACGTCAGTACTTTTTTATCCGTTTTGCATTACATTTACTGTTGTGGAATGTCAGTGAAACAAATTAGTTTCTCTGATCACATACAGTGCTGTGAAAAGTATTTGCCTCATTTTGATTTCTTCTGTTTTTGTGGATCTCTCATACTAAATTGTTTTGGAAATTAAAACAAAATTAAGATGAAACAAAGGCAATCTGAGTAAACATAAAATACAGTTTTTAAATGATAGTTAGTTATTTATCTCTCCATTTTTCTTATACAGAACAACCTCCTGGACACCAAGCAGTCTGGCTTCAAAAGCAGTCACTCCACGGAGACTGCTCTGCTTTCCGTCACTGAAGCCTTACGACTAGCATGATCAACCTCAAGATAATCTGTCCTCATCCTACCCGAACTCTCTGCTGCTTTCGACACTGTGAATCATCAGATCCTCCTGTCAACTCTCTTTGGCCTAGGCATCATCAGAATGGCTCTGCGCTGGGTGGAATCATATCTGACAGGCAGATCCTTCAAGGTATTGTGGAGGCGGGGGCCTTCTGAAACTCAACAACTTACAAATGGGGTTCCCCAAGGGTCAGTTCTGGGTCCACTGCTCTTTTCTATTTATACTACATCTCTGGGGCCTGTGACTGAGACTCATGGCTTCTCATATCACTGCTATGCTGATGACACCCAGCTCTATCAGCCTGATGATACATCTGTTTCTGCATGAATCTCTGCTTGCCTGTCTGACATCTCAAACTGGATGAGGGAACACCACCTTAAGCTCAACTTGGCAAAATTTCTCGTCATCCCAGCCTGCCACTCACTCAACCACAACCTCACTGTACAGCTCAGCTCAACCACACTGAAGCCAACCAGGACAGTCAGGAACCTTGGGGTGAATTTTGATGATAGCTTGACCTTCACAGACCACATTTCAACAACTGCAAGATCCTGCAGGTTCATTATGTGTAACATCAAGAAAATCAGGCCCTATCTCACCGAACAGGCTACACAGCTACTAATCCAGGCTCTTGTCATCTCAAAACTGAACTACTGGACTACTCTCGGGCCTCCCAGACAGCTCCATCAAACCCCTACAAATTATTCAGAATGCAGCAGCATGCCTCATCTTCAAACAAATAGAACCCATGTCACACCCCTCTTCAACTCCCTCCACTGGTTTCCTGTTGCTGCCCACATCAAATTCAAGACCTTGATGCTCACTTACAAGACCTTGTCTGGAACAGCACCCTCCTACCTCAACATCCCCCTTGAGGCTTACGTTCCCTCACACAATCTGCGATCGGTTATCGACTGACACTTAGTAGTGCCTACTCAGCGTGGCTCAAAGTCCCTTTCCATAACCTTCAAACTAACTGTCCCTCAGTGGTAGAATGAACTGCCAACCTCAATCTGGACTGCAGAATCTGTCACTATCTTCAAAAAACAGCTAAAGACCCACCTCATCCATGAGCACTTAATGAACCACTAAAATGCCAACCCCCACATTATTATTTTTTTTTTTTAACTTACTCTTTCACCTCTACTCTGTGCACTTTGCTTCTCTAGAACTGAATTATGAATCTTGTATGGTAGCACTACTTGTATTGTTCTCTGCTTGATATATCACTTTGCTTGTATTTCCTCATTTGTAAGTCGCTTTAGATAAAAGCGTCTGCTAAATGAATAAATGTAAATGTAAATTTATTGAAGCAAAAAAGCTATCCAATACCAACTGGGCCTGTGTGAAAACGTATTTGCTGCCATAGTTACTAATTCCCTAAATCTGTGAAACTGCATTCATACTGGAGTTCAGCTGGGCTAGATGCAACCAGGCCTGATTACTGCAAACCCTGTTCAATTAAAAGGTTTTACCCAATAACACACTATGGCAAAATTGAAATAAATTTCAGAAACAATGAAGCAGAAGGTGATTACAGGTGATACATCAGTCTGTGAAGGGTTACAAAGCTATTTCAAAGGCTTGGGACTCCAAAGAACCACAGTGAGAGTCATTATCTCCAAATGGAAAAACTCGGCACAGTAGTGAACCTTCCCAGAAGTGGCCGACCTTCCAAAATTCCTCCAAGAGCACAGCGACTACTCATCCAGCAAGTCACAAAAGAGCCAGGAACAACATCAAAGGACCTACAGGCCTCTCTTGCATCATAAAGGTCACTGTTCATGACTCCATAATCAGACTGATCTCCAGTTATTGGAAGTGTTTGGTTGCCGTTATTGCTGCTAAAGGTGACAACCAGATTTTAAGTATTAAGGGGGCAATTAGTTTTTTACATAGGTGATAGGTGTTGGATAACTTTTTTTTTTTTCCTTCAATAAAATTAATAAAAATAAACTATTGTGGGTTTACTCACTTTAAAATATTTGGTAAGAGATATACACAAAAACATAAGAAATCACAGCATTATAACTAAATTCAGCTTTTCATGGTACTGCAAAAAAACAAAGTTTAAAGTCCTCCATCCAGAAGAGTTTCACATGTCAGAAAACTTAAAAACAGCTTTACTTCGTGCTGATGTTGGAGATTCCTTCCATAAATGTTCTCCTTACAAAAATCTTCACCATATCAATGTCAGCTCTTTGTTAAATAGCAGTATATTTTTCATGCCATTGAATAAATTAGTATATTAGTAGTCTTCAATTTTGTGGAGTGTCTGTCCTTGTGAATTAGATGTTGTTACAGAAACAATAATGCATTAGAATAAGAAGATTAATATAAAGCTGTGATTTGAATTACAGTCAGTATTTTTGTCAGAGCTGCTTTTACAGAAAATAAATCACCTTCAGACCAGTCAGATTTGAGCACTGTGGAATAAATATATTTAACTCCACTACTCAAACACAGCAGGATTCTTATTGTATACTTTTAGAACATATGGGCTTTTTAAAGATTTGTTGGATTATTAAAAGGTCCTTAAGGTCCAAGAAAGGGCTGGACCCTTTGAGAAGAAAACACTGTTTTAAGGTTGTGTTAGTTAGAACCATTAAAGGTTTTAAATTTCTTAAGTGTATAAATCTATCCTTACTTCAGAATATACTGATGCCTTTTAATATCTAGTCTCTAAGCAAAATAGTATGCAGTTGCATAATGCATCTCAAATTGCAGGCTTTTATTAGGGCAGTCCATCTGTTCTGTGGGTCAGTGCCAGCTGAGGAGGACATCTTGAGCTCATGTGGGTCATGGGGTGAGGACTCCAGCATGTGTGTGAGACAGAGGGAGGCAAAGGTCTTTCTGAATACTAATCTCATGCAACCTGCTGAGACAAATTCACCTCACTCTGTTGAAGGGTTCTACACAGCGGCCACCTACACTTAATCCAATTTCTCAGGTACTACACATGTCTAATTTTTTCCCCCATTGTTTAAGTAGGGGTTAAAAGGAAGCAAGTTCAGTACTGCTGGTTGTAACTGTGCTATGAAAAAGTATTTCAGAGTTTTCTCCACACTTTTTGGGGAGCAGTCATTCTATACAGGCTATAATATTTACACTGCCCTATCAAGTACAGGACAGCAAAGCAGATTTATTCAAGTTATGTTCCAACTAAGTTGTCAGTTTGTTAACTAGGTACATGGAGATCATTCCTAGCCAGCCATAGGAAACCTAGAACAGCAAAATTATGTTCCAAAAACCCAAATAAGCAACATGAAGGGGACAGAAATTTTTAAATGGTGCACTTGATACACCAGAATTTATTTTCAATAAAATTAAGTATTATGTGGGCAGGGGTCCAAATTAGCTATTTTTATGGCACAATTTTTTAAGAACCAAAAACCACTTTTTTTCCCTCTTTATATATACACAAATTTCAAACTTCTGTGCAATGTGTTGGGTATTCCTGAATAACACAAGTAACATTTTTGGGATGCCACTGAGTGGGAGCAGAAAACTGTAAATTCGGTTGGAGGAGCACGTGTAAACAGGTACACTTATGTCATAAACAAACAAGCTCTACCTATTTGAGGTGTTGCCTTAGGGATCTGCAGGAATGTGCAAACTGAGCAGTTTCCAACAACCAAGCTGCACTTCAAGATTACAGCTCGAAAAATTTGTTGCAGCACATCAAAGAAAACACAGGGTTCAAAACAGTACATCAAGTTTATTCTGTTCTCTCATCAGCAGAGTTGTTAAAATATGTTATTCTTGATGAAGTGCAACAGTAGAAGGCAAACAGGATTCTTTACATGCTAGTCACTCCGACACAACCATGATTTGACTTGGGGACAACTCCAAATAAAACCATATTTGCACTTTGACCTGACAAGCGGGCGCTAGCAATACACAGGATTGCCCGAGCAGTAAAAACACGTTCCTTTAAGAAACAGGGAGAGAACGCTAAAACAAAAGAAAACGAAACACTGGGTTTTTCCTTTTCCACAATTCAAGTAGTTTGTTTGTCTACAACAAATTCGAGTTCAAACTCAAATACAGGAGGAGTCCAGATAAAGGGGATATGCCACTTTGCAGCCCAGGAGCAGCATGGCAAACAGGATGAGGAAAGCTGTTACTCAGGGTGACTTGAATCAGCATTTGAGACGAGAGCTGCTTCACTGGCGTGGTCCGGAATAACGCCCCTCACTGGTGCCTGCACCACGCCCGGCACCAAAACTTGGCTTCTGAGCCATGCCCCCTCGGGGAGGTGGGCCCCTCGGCCCTCCTATCCTGTCCCGTGGTCCTCCAGGGCCCCTGGGACGGATGTGCCTTTCTCCTTCACGCGCTGAACGAGTTTTCTTTTCCTCCACATTCAGACGAACATCTCCCCGCAGCTTAATGGGCTACAACACACAAGATGACCAATACTGGCATATCCACAAAATCACCACCATCAAGAATACAAAGTATAAATAATTCCCATGTCAGACATACCCGGTTGCTCAGGATCTTCTGTACGGGCTCAGAATCATCAAAAACCACAAATCCAAAGTTGGGCAGCTTACCACCACTGTTGATCCTCAACTCCAGTACTGTTCCATACTCTGAAGTCAGACAAACAACACTTAATCACACTTAAAATCAACACACACTGAAGCCCATGTGGCATCATGCATGCAAATTTTCCCCTTGTACACAGGGATGCAGACTTACGTTCAAAGAATTCTTTCAGCTCAGCCCTGTCAACATCATGTGGCACGTTTCCTACGAAGAGCTGCTGGCTGTCAGGATACCGAACGACCCGCCTTACCTCAGGCTCTCCACTCTCTCCTTCCCGTACTACAAACACACAACTGCACTTTTAGAGATGAAGCCATGATTTACATTACATTAACCCTGCCACATGCAAAATTGCTTCTAGCCTATCTGTATTATAGTGTTTTACATTATAAAAACTTTATTTAGTTGGAAGAGATGCAATTTTATTTAGTGAGGGCAGAGAAAGGATACTGCATATAGTTACGCTGGCTGAAGGCAGTTTCAAATCACACCAGAGAAAGAAAAAAATAAAAAGCCATTTACTTATGAAGCCTGGGTCTTATGTAATTACTTTCATTAAAATGACCTAATTACTTCTGGCAAAGGCAAACCCTTAAGCAGCAGATAGCATTCACATCGACTGTCAATGAACAAACCATTTAAAACGATTTACACAGAGTGCATTTAGGATTGCACATTGTGTCTATAGTATTGAATACCTCCTGGTCTCGGAGCTCTCTGTGCTGGAAGGGGCCCTGGTCTTTGTTCACGTGGTCTCTGGTCTCTCTGAGGTCTCTGTACTGTGGTCTGGGGTTCCGGTTTAACTTCAACTCTGGGCTGCTTTAAGAAGACAATCAATATATACCCAAACACACAACAAACAAAACAGTACACATCAAGTTTCGTTTTTAATATTTTCACTGTGCACAAAATCTCACCGTTTATCTTAAATAAACCAGAACTGCTATTAAAGGAAAAGTTCACCCTGAAACAAACCTTTATACTGAAATAGATGATGTGCTTAGCAATTCTAGTGATAATTAGTTGTATGGTGCTTAATTTCCACAAGTAGTTTTTACCACTCTGACGTGACAAACATTGCTAGCACAGTTACAATAGCGTTCAATATAACATTTAAACTCAAATGTAAGGGATAAAGCTAAAGGGCTAGAGATGAAGCAAGGATTAAATTCTACTGGCACCACTATCAGCAGGTAATGAAAAAGCATTGTGGGTAACCAAAGAAAATAAACCAACATGTTGAAAAGACTAATGTACTATGAAGTCATTTCAGGGTGGATTTTCCTTCTGTCAATCAGTGAACCCAGCAACTTGCCAACAGACTAGACCACTACTGAATTAAAACAAGGAGCTGTTTATGATGGCACACCTGATTTGCTGGAGCTTT